>NW_024743602.1:0-65555 GCF_018991925.1 Homarus americanus
TCCGTACATGCCGTTCAGTTACGTATTGCTGTGGTTGTGGTGGGACTCAAGGTGGAGGGGGATTGATGATGGAGGGAACCTTGATGTGGTGGTGTTGTAGCAATGGAGGGCTGAGCATCAATGGAGGGGGTGGCTGACAATGGAGGGTTATAACATGGAGTCACACCTGCAGTCGTGTACGGGAAAACAAGCAAGTGGAGAGAGAGAGAGAGAGAGAGAGAGAGAGAGAGAGAGAGAGAGAGTGAAGTAGTGTAAAAGGTTAAGAAGAGGGGAAAGAGGTGAAGAACGGAAGATTAGTGGATGAGAGTTGAGAAGGGAAGAAGCAAGGGAAAGGATAGAGAGAGAAAGAGTAAAGGTGAAAGAAGGCCTGAGGGGAGAAAAGAAGAGAGGTGCAAGGAAGGGGAGAGAATAACGATAAAGGTGAGGAGTGAAACGTGATGATGGAAAGGAATGAGAGAAACTGGACGAGGAGAAGTGAGAGGGAGGAGTGAGGGCGAAGGGAGGAGGAGGAGGAAAGACGTAAGGGAGGAAGAGGACAGATGAGGGAGAAGAGGAGCGAGGGTGAGAGAAAGAAGAGGAGAAATGCAAGGGAAGAGAATTGAGGAATCAGAAAAGGTGAGGAAGGCGAGGAGGAGAATGTGAGAGGTGAGGGAATGTAGGGTATCATGGTCAAGAAGGAGAGAGGTGAGGTGAGGAGAGAGGTGAGGGCAGGGGAAATGAGTGGGCTGTGAGGGGAGAGATGGGGGGAGGGTATGAGAGGTGAGGTGAGGGAAGAGGTGAAGGAAAGGGTAGGGGAGATGAGGGAAGGGGAGATGAGGGTAGGGGAGATGAGCGTAAGGGAGGTGAGGTTAGGAGGTGAGGGGAGAGGTGAAGGGAGGGTTTAACATGATTACGGTGGTGTTGACGTGAAGTAATGGAGCGCTTCAGAGTCCTTCCCTCCATCACCTGGGAGAGGGAAGGAGGGAGGGAGATAGAGAGGGAGGGGAGAGGGAAGGGGGAGGGGAGATGGAGAGTGGAGATGGAGGGGGGAGGGGAGATGAAGGAGGAGGGGAGATGGTGAGGGGAGGGGAGAGGGAGGAGGAAGGCAGAGAGGGAAGCAGAGAGTGTTTGGAGGATGGAGGAATAATGGAGGAAAGGAGGGAGGGAAGAATGAAGGAATATGGGAAGGAGAGAGGGAGAGAGAATAGAGGAATGAGGGAAAGAAAGTAGAGGGGTGGAATGATAAGACAAAGGAGAGGGAGGAGTGAGGGGTGAGTGAGATGGATGAGGAGAGAGTGAGGGGAATGAAGAGAGAGTGAGAGGTGGGAGTGAGATTGAGTTCTTTAAGAGTGGAGCCGTCAGAGTGAAGTAACCCCGGACAGGGTGGAGAGGGATTACAGGGAGAGTGAAGGCGGCGGTGTGAGAGGCCATGGCCACAACGAACGGCCATGGCCAGAGAGAATAAAACTAGAACCAGAATGAAACAATATGGAAAGATCAACAAACACACCATTCAATATATACCATAATATCAACCAATTATATTAAAAACTACTTAATTACCTTTTAAGATATTTAATTTTTAGTCTAATTAATTAATGTCTTATTAGATATATTTCTGTCTATCAATGAGTAAAGAATAATTAATTTTCTGATAGTTTATGTTATGAGTGAGGTGGACCTGAGTCGACCCTTTTGTTTACAGGGCACTGTGATGGAGGGGAGTAACAACCCTCCCGTGAGTGACGTCGGCAGCGCCCCCACCAGCCCCTCACAGGTAACTCATACTCCCTCATTACCCCCCCCCATCATGGACCCTCTCACCTCCTCCCCCCCCATAACCCCTTCACCTTCCTATCTCCCCCTCACTTCCCCCACAATCATGGACATCCACCTCATCTTCCCCACCCCCCACCTCTCCACCCCCCCCCCACCGCGCGTGTTGTCACATAAAGGAGGTAAATATAATCTTAACCTCATTATGGCAAGAGACAAAGGGCGCCATCTTGTTCCTCGTGTGAAACTGTACACTCCCGCCCCCCCTCGGCCTTCCACTCCCCTCGGCTCTTACACCCCCTCGGCCTCCTACACTCCCCTCGGCCTCCCTACACTCCCCTCGGCCTCCTACTCCCCCCTCGGCTTCCTCACCCCCCTCGGCCTCCTACACTCCCCTCGGCCTCCTACACTCCCCTCGGCCTCCTACCTCCCCCCCTCGGCCTCCCTACACTCCCCCTCGGCCTCCACACTACACCACCCGGCTGTAATAAGTCTCCAAGTATGATGATGATTCGGTATAATGGTATGAGGTCAGTGTGGGAGTATGAGGAGTCAGTGTGGGTATGAGAGTCAGTGTGGAGTATGAGGGTCAGTGTGGGTATGAGGAGTCAGTGTGGAGATGAGTCAGTGTGGGAGTATGAGGAGTCAGTGTGGAGTATGAAGAGTCAGTGTGGAGTATGAGGAGTCAGTGTGGAGTATGAGGAGTCAGTGTGGAGTATGAGGAGTCAGTGTGGGTATGAGGAGTCAGTGTGGGTATGAGTCAGTGTGGGAGTATGAGGAGTCAGTGTAGAGTATGAGGAGTCAGTGTGGAGTATGAGGAGTCAGTGTGGGTATGAGGTCAGTGTGGAGTATGAGGGTCAGTGTGGAGTATGAGGAGTCAGTGTGGAGTGAGGTCAGTGTGGAGTATGAGGAGTCAGTGTGGGGTGTATGAGGAGTCAGTGTGGGTATGAGGAGTCAGTGTGGGTATGAGGAGTCAGTGTGGAGTATGAGGAGTCAGTGTGGAGTATGAGAGTCAGTGTGGGAGGTCAGTGTGGAGTATGAGAGGTCAGTGTGGGATGAGGTCAGTGTGGGTATGATGAGTCAGTGTGGAGTATGAGGAGTCAGTGTGGAGTATGAGGAGTCAGTGTGGGTATGAGGTCAGTGGGAGTATGAGGAGTCAGTGTGGGATGAGGAGTCAGTGTGGAGTATGATGAGTCAGTGTGAGTATGAGGAGTCAGTGTGGAGTATGATGAGTCAGTGTGGAGTATGAGGAGTCAGTGGGGAGTATGATGAGTCAGTGTGGAGTATGAGGAGTCAGTGTGGAGTATGAGGAGTCAGTGTGGAGTATGAGGAGTCAGTGTGGGTATGAGGAGTCAGTGTTGGGTATGTTGTATAATAATACCATACCTATATTGATAGACTTTTCATCGTGGAGAGAAAGTGGTGAGTGGTGGTGGAGTGAGTGTGCTTTGCTATGTGTATGTTTACGTACTGTGTGAGTGAGTTTGTGTGACTGGTGACCGAGTGGTGGTGAGTAGAGAATCACATCGGTCATCGGAGAAATTAGCTTTTAAACATGACATACTCTGACACAGGCTATAAACTTGAAGAGAAAACAACAATAATAATAATTAATAAATAATAATAAATATTAATAACAATAATAACAACAACAATAATAATAATATTAATAATAATTACAATAATTAATAATAATAACAATAACAATAATAATAACAATAAATAATAATAATAATAATAATAATAATAATAATAATAATAATAATAATAATAATAATAATAAACAACAATGGCAATATATCTGTTTACTTTCGGTTCCTTGTTCATCACTGAGGCCGGATGGATGACTTGTGTGGCCGGATGGATGACTTGTGTGGCCGGATGGATGATGACTTGTGAGACCGGATGGCTGACTTGAGGGGTCGGATGAATGAACTGTTGTGAGGTCGGATGAATGACCTGTTGCGAGGCCGGATGAATGACTTGTTGTGAGGTCGGATGGAGGACTTGTTGTGAGGCCGGATGAATGACGTAATGCCGGATGGATGACTTGTGAGGCCGGATGAATAACTTGGGTTGGATGGATGACTTCTGGAGTCGGATGGATGACGTGTTGTAAGGCCGGATGGATGATGACTTGTGAGGCCGGATGGATGACTCGTTGAGATGCAGATAATCCCGACTGTTCATAATAGAATACCCGATATATGATTGTTTGTGTATATGATAGCCTCCCTCCCTCTCTCCTTCCCCCTCCTTTCTCCCATCCCCTCATTATCTTTTCTCCTCTCCTTTTTTCCACCCCCATTATCCTTCCCTCCCTCCTTCATCCAGTTCCCCACCTCTCACCTCTCCCCTCCTTCCTTCCCTTCCCCATAAAACCCAATACTAGCAATCAATAGCGACCTTCCACATCTCCATACTTGTCTCTCCCCTTACCCTGTCTGTGTGTGTGTGTGTGTGTGTTGTTCAGGGTCAATGGCTCTTTATACGGCAAGAATCAAAGACAAGGTCACTGGTGCTTCTTTGTTTTTTTCTCTCTCTCTCTCTCTCTCTCTCTCTCTCCCCTTGTGAATGACTCTGAATCAATAATAACTATCAGTGTAACAAACCTCCATATAACGGACTTTCCTCTATCCATATAGTCCGTTAAATGGAGGTTTCACTAATCGTATCTTCACTCTTGTTTTAGTTGTGATTTTTTGGTTTAAGTTGTGGTTGATGGCCTCTTGAGCTTGAGTCCCTCTTACTAACCAAGATTCTCTCTCTTTTTTCCAGATGAGTAACGGGGCGACCAGCGACCTGTCCAGCAGTGACGAGACCTCCCACGGGACGCTCGCCTCACCGTC
Source organism: Homarus americanus (assembly GCF_018991925.1). NCBI lineage: Eukaryota > Metazoa > Arthropoda > Malacostraca > Decapoda > Nephropidae > Homarus > Homarus americanus. Next base: position 4,605 of record NW_024743602.1, read on the forward strand.
TCCCTCATCCAGACGTCCTCAAGACACGCCCACCGGCCACACCCCTGCCAAGCCCGACCCCATCACTACCACCATCACCACCGCCACGGCCACCACCACTACCACCACCTTTGACGACCACATCGTCATAAAGGAGGTTGTTCCTTCGGGCGTCGGGATCAACTACAAAAGCCTGACGGTGACGCCGAAGCCCAGCGTGGTGACCCCGTGAAGCCCATACCGACCCACTCCCCGCCCAAGGCGCCCGGCACCGCCACCCCCATGAACAAAATCCTCACTGTGAGCGCCGCCAGCTCTCCCCTCAAGCCGTCGTCCCCAGAGGGTCTTCTCCTCCGTCCCGCAGGGCCTCCTCAACGTGATCAATTCTTCACCCACAACCACACACAAGGCCGAGAGGTCTCTTCCCGCCGCTCACAGGGAAAAAGTACAAGAAAATGGAAAATACGGGTGAGAGTGAAGACGTATCGTCCTGATGACCCCAGTCCTCAACTGACAGTGACAGTTTATTAATTTAATAAAAACCTTCCTTTATGTTCTTCCTTAAACACCCTTCGGCTCCTTCAGTCTCACTCAGTTACTGTGTAAGGCCGGCCAAGCTGTGGGCTAACCTGGCCACGGGTGGGCCTGGCTACTGTGGCGCCCATCTAAGGGCGTGGCTGCAGTGGGCCTGGCTGGTTAAGAGGAAGACATGAAACAAACACATAAGTGGACTCACTCAACCCGAATTAAATAAACAAACTTGAACAATACAAAACAAAACAGTGGGCCGGCCGGTACAGTGTATCAGCGAAGGACGGACGGTGTTAGTGTGTGTCGCATAAACTCGCTTAGCTTTCTCCTTTACCCTTAATTATCATGGATGTTTACATTATTTCCCTCCCTAGACAGCGAGTGAGAGAGATCAAGAGAAGAGATAGAAAAAACAAACAAAGTACGTGTTTTTGTTTCCTCGAACTGTATCCAACAACCACACACACACACACACACACACACACACACACACACACACACACACACACACACAAGAAGCAGTTGCAGCGACCACCACAATCAACAGGATGACCAAGACAAAAGCAAGAAGATGAATTAAACCACGACAAAGCAGGAACAAAGACCAAAAACAAAAGCAGGAACAAGACCAAAAACAAAAGCAGGAACAAAGACCAAAACAAAAGCAGGAACAACAAAACAAAAGCAGGAACAAAGACCAAAAACAAAGCAGGAACAAAGACCAAAAACAAAACAGGAACAAAACTATCAATAATAGTGTAGATCAGATCACGAGTCAATAAACCTAAAATAAAAATTCACCACAAAAACCAAGAACAAATTAATAATAATGCAGAATTTCTTGACAGTTAATACGATCAACAACAACAACAACAAAAATATTCTGAAATATCAAATAATAATAATAATAATAATTCAAATAAAAGCAAAACTTGATACCACATTTTTTTCAGTCAGGGAAAAATTATTAAAAGGGAAAAACTACATTGGTCGGGGAGGGAGGGAAGAAAGTAGGGGACTATAAGAAGGAAAAAGCTACCATGACCCGACCCAACCAAACCTAACCCAACCTAACCTAAGCCAACCTAACCCAACATAACCTAAGCCAACCCAATCAACCTAACCCAACTCAACCAAATCTAACCAACCAAACCCAATCAAACCTAAACTGATGACCTGACCTGACCTGACCTGACCTGGACCTGACTCGACCCTTCAGAACAAAAATTAAATAAGGCTAAAAAATATGGTATCAAGAAACACAACATAAACAAAATTCATCCAAATAAATCACAATGTATTAAAACTAAATTGTGAGAGTTGTGGTTTAGGAAAGATAATAATAATGGTCGTCCTGTCTGCTACTATGTAAACAAACAAACATCTCTCGGTTTAAGAATTCCTTGTTTACTTTGTCGTGTTGTGACGTCATTGGGAGTTGCCATTTTATAAAAAAAGTTTACTTTTATCTTGTTTCATTGTCTAAAATAAAATATTTGTCCTCAACTAAGAGACGATGGTAAAAAAAATATTCAATAAAGTTAAAAATCATATTCAGCATTTTAATTACAACTGTGAATGGAAATTAATATATATAAAATATATAATAATAACATTTCTCTACTCGCAACTCGATGAAGCGGCACACCATTGGCTCTCGTCGACTCTTGCGTCATGAAGGTGGTAGTGACGTCACGCTTGTAAAAATAATTATACCTGATTTAACCCGATCCTGCCGGCCAATCAGTGGGTAGGAATGGTTGTGACGTCAGGCCATCTTCTGCGGTCGCTTGAGGGAGGAGACGGTCAGGTGCAGTGTCTGTGTGTTTGTCACCGATAAGTTGTTTATGGGCGGTGGTAAAAATCGCTTCTAGTCTGTTTTATTCCAGGTAAATCTGTTTGTAATACAAACCAATGGTGACTACTTTAACCATCATCAATTATAACCCCACACCCCGTCCTACCTACCCCCGCTGATGAAACCCAACCTCCCTCTAACCAACCCACGTAACCTATCCCAACTCCTCCATCCCTAACCTAACCCCACCACCCCCCTCTGAAGATGTTAAACTCGGAAATCACTGCATAATAATGTACCTTACAAGACCACCATTATTTACCAACTGGCACCTCAAGGTAACAACAGAAGAAAAATGTTTCACTCAGTTTCATTTTGCTTCGTTTTGTTTTCCTGTCTGTGAAAACTGTCTCTCTACGTGGTATAAGCAGAGAACCGCAAGGTGCCAGTTGTTGACAATAGCAAGGGAGGCGTGGCTTGTGACGTCATAGAAAGTTCCTCTGACGTCACGGAGGTTCATCTGATGTCACAACTCTCCTCTGACGTCACGGGAGGTTCATATGACGTCACAACTTCCCCTGACGTCACAGGAGGTTCATATGACATCACAACTCTCCTCTAACGTCACCTGACCCTCCTAACGTGACGGGACCCACACCTAGATGTAAGAGAGAGAGAATAGGATTACAGTACGTCACAAATAAGGGCGTGAAGCAAGTTGGTTGTGAGCGCCCGTGACGTCTGGGCAGTGTGTGTGTGTGTGTGTGTGTGTGTGTGTGTGTGTGTGTGTGTGTCTGACCAGTGGCGCACCTTCCACTGTCTTAACATGTTTGTACACTATGATGGCAGTTGGTATTAATAAAACACACTGAAAACATAACCTTCCGTGTTTTAATCTATGAAACAAATTACCTGGAGCACCTGAGTTTATTTTACCTTTGCCGTAACAGTGACCACCCTAACCTAACCTAACCTAACTAACCTGACCTGACCTGACCTGACCTGACCTAACCTAACCTAATCTAACCTGACCTAACCTAAGCTGGCCTTACCTAACCTAACCTAAGCTGGCCTCACAACCAAACTTAACCTGATCCTACCTGGTCTACTAATTAATACAGTACACCTGGTCTACTATTATACATACACCTTTATTGATTTTCACGAACATTATCATACGTGTATAAGAATATATATAATGTACACTGTTCATTTCGATAAAAATATGCATGTATTCAGTTAGTGAACGGTGTAGTGCGATAATTACATATACATATATACACACACACACACACACACACACACACACACACACACACATCACAACCTCACAAAAACCACACAAACACCCACACACAACCCCACACAAACACCCACACACGACCCCACACAAACACACCACCCCCACGCCCACATATAGCAGTACCATCCAGTGAGATGAAACTGTAATCGTGTGGAAGTGATTACACATCGTTCAAAGCATTATAGTACGCACCCAACTGAGCCCAACAGCCAGCCACACACCCGACCCCCGACGTGTGCTGCATATTGAGCACTAATTACCTTTGTTAAACTCATGCACAGTCACAAATATCTACTACTTCTGACAACCCGAAAAAAATATATATTAAAATGGGCGATTATGGTCGGTGAAAAACTGAATGCAGACTTGGGAGGAGGGAGGAGGAGGAGGTGAGGAGGAGAGGGAGGTAGGAGGGGGAGGTGAGGTGAGGGGGAGGTGAGGAGTGAGGGGGAGGTGAGGTGAGGGGGAGGTGAGGGAGTGAGGGGAGGTGAGGTAGGGGAGGTGAGGAGTGAAGGGGGGACGGAGGTGATGGTGGGGGAGGTGAGGGTGGGGGGGAGAGGTGGAGGAGTGAGGGGGAGGTGGAGGGTGAGGGGAGGTGAGGAGGTGAGGGAGGTGAGGAGTGAGAAGGGGGACGGAGGTGATGAGTGAGGGGGGAGGTGAGGGTGAAGGGAGGTGAGGAGTGAAGGGGGACGGAGGTGATGAGTGAGGGAGGTGAGGGTGAGGGAGGTGAGGAGTGAGGGGGGAGGTGAGGAGTGAGGGGAGGTGAGGTGAGGGGAGGTGAATGAGGGAGGGTGAGGTAGGGGAGGTGAGGTGAAGGGGAGGTGATGGGGAGGGAGGTGAGGGAGTGAAGGGGGATGGAGGTGATGAGGTGGGGGAGGTGAGGGTGGGGAGGTGGAGGAGTGAGGGAGGTGAGGTGAGGGAGGTGAGGTGAGGGGAGGTGAGGAGTGAGGGGGACGGAGGTGATGAGTGAGGGGGAGGTGAGGAGTGAGGGGGGGACGGAGGTGATGAGTGAGGGGGACGGAGGTGATGAGTGAGGGGGGAAGGTGAGGAGTGAGGGGGGACGGGTGAGGAGTGAGGGGAGGTGAGGAGGAGGGGGGGAGTGGGTGATGAGTGAGGGGAGGTGAGGTGAGGGAGGTGAGGTGAGGGGGAGGTGGAGGGGGGGGAGGTGAGGGTGAGGGAGGTGAGGGTGAGGGGAGGTGAGGGAGTGAGGGGGTGAGGTGGGGGGAGGGTGAGGTGAGGGAGGTGAGGAGTGAGGGGGAGGTGAGGAGTGAAGGGGACGGAGGTGATGAGTGAGGGGGAGGTGAGGGAGTGAGGGGGAGGTGGGTGAGGTGGGGGGAGGTGAGGGAGTGAGGGAGGTGAGGAGTGAGGGGGAGGTGAGGAGTGAAGGGGGGACGGAGGTGATGGTGAGGGGAGGTGAGGTGAGGGAGGAGGGGGAGGTATGAGGGGAGGAGGGGGAGTGGAGTGAGGGGAGGGGGTCAGGGAGAGAGGGGGAGGTGAGGAGTGAAGGGGGATGGAGGTGGAGAGGAGAGGGGAGGTGAGGGAGGAGGGGGGAGGGAGGAGGGGGGAGGTGGGGGGAGGGGGGGGAGGGAGGGTGAGGGGGAGGTGGGAGGAAGGACAGGACGGGTGAGGTGATGTGGTGGAAAAGGGGGTGAGGAGGGGGGGAGGAGATGGAGGTGGGGGGGAGGGGAGGAGGGGGAGGTGAGGAGTGAGGGGGGAGGTGAGGTGGGAGGAGTGAGGGAGGAGGGGGAGGTGAGGATGAGGGAGGTGGGGTGAGGGGAGGGGGGCACGGAGGTGATGGGGAGGAGGGAGGAGGAGGAGTGAGGGGGGAGGAGGAGGAGGGGGAGGTGAGGAGGAGGGGAGGTGAGGAGAGGGAGGAGGAGGGGAGGTGGGAGGAGGAGAGTGAGGGGGGAGGTGGAGTGAGGAGAGGGAGGAGTGAGAGGTGAGTGGGGGAGTGAGGGGGGAGGTGAGGAGTGAGGACGGAGGTGAGGTGAGGGGACGGAGGTGGAGGAGGGGGGAGGGGGACGGAGGAGGGGGAGGGGGAGGTGAGGAGGGGAGGTGAGGGAGGAGGGGAGGAGGGAAGGAGGGGGGACGGAGGGAGGTGAGGGAGGAGGGGATGGAGGAGAGGGGGAGGGGACGGAGTGATGAGTGGGGGGGGAGGAGGGATGAGTGAGGGGAGGTGAGGGACGGAGGAGGGGGGAGGAGGTGATGAGTGAGGGGGGAGGGGGATGAGGATGGGGGGAGGGAGGAGGAGGGGAGGTGAGGAGGAGGGGATGGAGGGGGTGGGGAGTGAGGTGAGGGGGAGGGAGGTGTGAGGGGGGACGGAGGGGAGGAGTGAGGAGGGGAGGAGGGTGGAGGAGGGGGACGGAGGTGATGAGGAGGGGAGGACGGAGGTGATGAGTGAGGAGGAGGTGGGAGGAGGGGGGATGGAGGTGATGAGTGAGGGGAGGGTGAGGAGGAGGGGGGAGGAGTGATGATGAGGGGGGACGGAGGTGATGAGGAGGGGGGGAGGGAGGAGTGAGGGGGACTGATGGAGTGAGGGGGGGGGAGGTGGGGGACGGAGGTGAGGAGGAGGGGGTGAGGAGAGGAGGTGAGGAGGGACGGAGGTGATGATGAGGGGGACGGAGTGAGGGGGACGGAGAGAGTGGGAGGTGAGGAGGAGGGGGACGGAGGTGAGGTGAGGGGACGGAGGATGAGGTGGGGGGACGGAGGTGATGGAGTGAGGGGGACTGGAGGTGAGGGGGGGACGAGGGGGACGGAGGTGTGAGGGTGAGGGGGGGACGGAGGTGGATGAGGGGGGACGGAGGAAGGGAGGTGAGGTGAGGGGGACGGAGGTGAGGAGGAGGGGGGGATGGAGGGGGATGAGTGAGGGGAGGGGAGGTGAGGGGAGGAGGGGGACGGAGGGGAGGGGAGGAGGGGGACGGAGGTGATGAGGAGGGGGACGGAGGTGAGGAGTGAGGGGAGGTGAGGAGGAGGGGGGACGGAGGTGATGAGTGAGGGGACGGAGGTGATGAGTGAGGGGGGACGGAGGTGGAGGAGTGAGGGGGGACGGAGGTGAGGAGGTGAGGGGAGGTGAGGAGGAGGGGGACGGAGGTGATGAGGAGGAGGGGAGGAGGAGGGGGACGGAGGTGAGAAGTGAGGAGGGGAGGTGAGGAGTGATGGATGAGGGGGGACGGAGGTGAGGGAGGGAGGGGGACGGAGGTGAGGGGAGGAGGAGGAGTGAGGGGAGTGGAGGAGGGAGGGAGGGGGAGGGGGACAGGATGGAGGTGATGAGGTGAGGGGACGGAGGGAGGAGGGGGGGACGGAGGATGAGTGAGGGGGACGGAGGTGAGGGGGATGAGGGGGACGGAGGTGATGAGTGAGGGGGACGGAGGTGGAGGTGACTGAGTGAGGGGGGACGGAGTGGGGGAGGAGGGGGAGGGGAGGGAGGGGACGGAGGTGATGAGGAGGGGGGACGAGGAGAGTGAGGGGGACGGAGGTGAGGGGAGGAGGGGGAGGAGGGGGGGGAGGAGAGGAGGAGGGGGGGACGGAGGTGAGGAGGTGAGGGGGGACGGGGGGACGGAGGTGGAGAGTGAGGTGGGAGGGAGTGGGGGACGGAGGTGATGAGAGTGAGGAGGTGAGGAGTGAGGGGGACTGGAGGTGATGAGGTGGGGGACGGAGGTGTGAGGAGGAGGATGAGGAGGGGGGGACGGAGGTGATGAGGAGGGGGGGACGGGAGGTGATGAGGGGGGAGGAGGTGAGGAGGAGGTGAGGGAGGAGGGGGGGACGGAGGGGAGGAGTGAGGGGGGACGGAGGTGAGGGGAGGGGGGACGGAGGTGATGGAGTGAGGGGGGGACGGAGGTTGATGAGTGAGGGGGGGTGAGGGAGTGAGGGGGAGGAGGTGATGAGAGGGGAGGTGGAGAGGGGGGGAGGGGAGAGGGAGGAGGGGGACGGGGGATGAGTGGGAGGTGAGGAGTGAGGGGGGACGGAGGTGATGAGTAAGGGGAGGGGGAGAAGTGAGGGGGAAGGAGAGAAGTAAGGGGGTGAAGGGAAGGAGCGAGGTGGGAGGTGAGTGGGTGAGGAGTGTGGGAGGTAGGTGAGGAGTGAAGGGGAGGAAGGGGAGAGGTAAGGAAGGAATGAAGGAAGTAAGGAAAGAGTGAAGGAAGAAAGGAATGAAGGAAGGAAGGAAGGAATGAAGGAAGTAAGAAAAGAGTGAAGGAAAGGGTGGCAGTAAGGAAAAAGTGAATCAGAATCATTCAATCGTCTATTTAAAACTGTATATAAACTGAATTACACCAGATATTTTTTTTCCTATACTGTACAAGCTCGAGTCCACACAGCCAAGGATTCTGAACCTCACTACCTCCTTGATAGTCCTGGAGAAAAAAAGGACAAACATACAAATAAAAAAATTAAAGCATTCGTCGTTATTTATCCCCGTTTCGATATTTTTATTTTGTTTTTGTTTACAAGTTTGACGTTGACTCTCTCTGTGGAACGTTCAATACACTTTCTTAACACGAGTATGTGCTTCCAGTGTACAGCGATGATGTAAGTTATGTACACACGCGCTCGGTCACACAAACATACATATATTACTTTCTCTCTCTCGTGATATATGTCTCGTTTCATCAATGTTTCAGGATGGAATGTTTATGCGTGTGTGTCTGAGAGAGAGAGAGAGAGAGAGAGAGAGAGAGAGAGAGAGAGAGAGAGAGAGAGAGAGAGAGAGAGAGAGAGAGAGAGTAGTTGCATCACCCCCACATCTATCATCACCTCACAACTATCCCCCCTTAGTCCTTCTAGTGCTCTAACAACCAGCGACCCCAACAGCCTTGACCTTTATTATAACCAGAGATTGACCTCACACGTATACAGTATTGTCTCAGGTCAAATACGAGTGACCTATAAAAAAATACCTCAATACTAAAAAAAAAAAATAACTAATAATAATTGCACAATCAGTCCTAATTGGATATTGGTCGTTGGTTAATTACATACAGTATAGAAATTACATTGGTTATAGATGTGTTATATGCAGTTAGTATTTTTGTGACTCCTCTCCCGCGGTAAATGGTAGATGGAGGGAGTAAATCCATGAGCGTTGAAGTACATCATTATTGTATACATGAGAGCCTTTATACCTTCATACACGTCAGAGTATAAACACAGGGTAGTATTAATGTATAGGTGGTGGTGGTATGTATGTATGTATGTATGTATGTATGTATGTATGTATGTATGTCTGTCTACTTCCTACCCCTTCTCCCTCAACATACATCCACCACATTACCACCTTCTCCACCACCACTACTACCTCCACCACTTCCATCACACAACCACCACCATCTCCACCACCACCACCCTCACCACATCAAGAAAAGAACTCCTCTCCCCCCAAAAAGTATCTATACTATTTTGTGTTGAAACAATATGACACACCGGACGAAGTATTTTGACAACCCTACGGAGACAACAGGAGTCGCAGTGTTCATTCTGAAATACATCGTTCACCCTCCGTGCAGATACTTTTTTTTTGGAAGGGGGGCGCATTAATACGTTCAAACTGTGGCATTTACCATAACACATTGTAGAAACTCTGTGAATACTTAAACCTTAATTTGTTATTGATGGAAACTCAACTTACATTCAGTTATGTAAGAAGCATTACATTAATTCAGTCACACACTCGAAGAATTATTCACATATAATAAAACATTGAAGGAATGTAGTATTAACAGCAACTGACTGGACCAAACAATCACTTGAAAGAAAACGGAAGGTATTCAATTTTTTTATGGGATACTACTGAAATTATTAACGGTTGTTCACTCATGTATTAAATAACGTTTTCTATGGATAATAAAATGAGCTTCAAGACCAAAGTTGAGTTATCTTAGAATTTAAATGCCTCTCACCACCACTTCCACCATGATAAAAGGCTCATATGAACAGTTGAACACCCATACACACACACACAGTGGTGAACAGTGCTTAAGTCAGTGAGAACAACTCAACAGTAACAGTGGTACCCAAGTTGACCTTTTACACAGTGAGGTCCCAGGTACCCAGTGATAACGGCCTGTGAGACCCAACTACCAGCGATGTGTTAATCCGTCTACGATAGGAAGGCCTGGAACCACACCTCACTCATATAACACCATCTGTGAGGGAATTACTACACCATGTGAGGCCCCTCATAACACCATATGTGAAGGAGTTACTACACCACGTGAGGCCCCTCATAACACCATCTGTGAGGGAATTACTACACCACGTGAGGCCCCTCATAACACCATCTGTGAGGGAATTACTACACCACGTGAGGCCCCTCATAACACCATCTGTGAGGGAATTACTGCACCACGTGTGGCCCCGCATAACACCATCTGTGAGGGAATTGCTACACCACGTGGGGCCCCTCATAACACCATCTGTGAGGGAATTGCTACACCACGTGGGGCCCCTCATAACACCATCTGTGAGGGAGCTGCTACACCACGTGGGGTCCCTCCTAACACCATCTGGGAAGTTACTACACCGTAGGCCCCTCATAACACCATCTGTGAGACTACTACACCACGTGAGGTCCCTCCTAACACCATCTGGGAGGGAGTTACTACACTACGTTTTTGCTGTTCAACACCTACATTAATCTGTATGTTCACTGTATGTTCCTTTACCTTTCTCTAATGAAGGCTTTTGTTAAACCACCAATGTATGTAATAAGTCATTTATGTCCAATGTATATTTTCAGCCTTCGGGCTGCAGAACTTTTTCAATAAACCGTTAATTATTATTATTATTATTTATTATTACATGAACACACACACACATGAACACACACACATGAACACACACACACATGAACACACACACACATGCACACACACACATGAACACACACACATGAACACACACACACATGAACACACACACACATGAACACACACACACATGAACACACACACACATGAACACACATGAACACACACACATGAACACACACACATGAACACACACACATGAACACACACATGCACACATGAACACACACACACATGAACACACACACATACATGAACACACACACATACATGAACACACACACACACACACACACACACACGTAATTAAATCACTTTTTATTTACAGTTTATGAATAACGGCTCTCCCAGATTTCCGGAAAATTCTCGGAACTACAATGAAACCTCTATTTAACGGACTATATAGAGGAAAGTCCGTTATATCGAGAGTTCGTTAGATGTGAGACCTCCATCTAACAACACGAGATACGAATGTGTCTGATATAGGAATGAGACAAGGCAATACAGTACTCCTCCCTCCCTCCCACCCCCTGTCCCTCCCCACCCCTCTTCCCCTCCCTCCCTCCCATCCCCTCTTTTCTCCATCCATCCCCCCACCCCTTCTTCCCCCTACCTCCCTCCCACCCCTTCTTCCCTCCCCCCACCCCTCTTCCCCCCCTCCTCCCCACCCCGTCTTCCCCTACCTCCCTCCCATCCCTCTTTCTCCATCCATCCCCCACCCTTCTTCCCTCTCCCTCCCACCCCTCCCCACCCTCTTCCCCCCTCTCCTCCCACCCCTTCTTCCCTACCCCTCCCACCCCTCCCCACCCCTTTCCTCTCCCTCCCCACCCCTTCTTCCCCTACCTCCCTCCACCCCCTCCCCCTCTTCCCCCCTCTCCTCCCACCCCTTCTTCCCCACCTCCTCCCACCCCTTCTTCCCCTACTTCCTGCCACCCCTCTCCCCTCCCTCCTCCACAACATTCATTGGAGGAAGAAACTAATGATACGCCTTCATTTAGAAATTAATTCGAGAAGAACCCACCAGAAATGTAACCCGGAAAAAAATCTCTCTCTCTATCTATCTATCTTTTCTTGTTCGTCTCTCTCTCTCTCCCTGTTCGCTCTCGTTGTCACTCTTCTTGTCATCTCTATCCGTGCTCTCCTCCTCTCTTTGTTTTTGTTGTTTCTCTCTTTGTCTCTCTTTGTCTCTCCTTCCTCTCTCTCTCGTTCTCTCTTAATCTCCTTTACTGGTGAGAAAATGAAAACAAATCAGATAACAGATAAATTTAACACTGGAGAGAAGAGATTTAATATTCATGTGTAAAGATGATGTCAGATGCTACACCACACCTCACCATACCACCACACCTCACCACAACACACCTCACCACCACACCTCACCATACTATACCACACCTCACCACATCACACCACACCTCACCAGATACACACCACACCTCACCATACCATACCACACCTCACCACACACACACACTCACACCCCTCACCACATACACACCACACCCCATCACACCACACCATACCACACCTCACCACACACACATCACACCACACCTCACCACACACATCACCCCATCACACCACTCACTAGTCGGAAGAATTTAGTTGACAATACCCAGGTGTAGAGAGAGAGAGAGAGAGGGAATTAACAAAGGAAGCACCAAGAGACAAGAAAGAAAAGTGAGAGAGAGGAGAAGGGAAGGAAGAAAGAGAAATAGAAAACGAAGAGATGAGGATAGTTAGAAACAAAGAGAGAGAGAGAGAGAGAGAAAGAGAGAGAGAGAGAGAGAGGACAGTCAGAGGGATTAATTGTGCCACTTAAGACAGAATCAATATCAGGTTAGTAAGGGGAAAACACCGGATCAAGGGGAAAAATAGCCCAGTCGGACGGTTAATTGGCGAGGAGAGACCTTGTTCCCTCAGAGGATAGGGGGTGAGGGAGGGTGAGGGGTGACGGGGGAAGGGTGGCGACTAATGAGGAGACGAGGTATTAGTGGGGTGATGAGAGGAGGGAGAGGAGTTTGGGAAGGGAGGGGAGGTGAGGGGGGGTGGGTGAGAGGTGAGGGGAGGAATTAGGGGAAGGGAAAGGGAGGAAGGGGAGAGTAAAGGGTATATCTTCTGCAGGAGGCCAGCTGGTGGAGGAGGGGGGGAGAGGAGGAAACAGGAAGGAGGAGGAGAAAGAGGAAGATGGCGAGGAGGAAGAGAAAGAGTGAAGAGGAAAAGAAGAAGGAACACACACACACACACACACACACACACACACACACACACACACACACACACACACACACACACACACACACACACACACACACCATGATTATAATGTGACTAAAATAATGTTGTTTGCCAATTCCAAAACTAAATCATAAAAGTTACAATAATCACCGTAACTCATGGATGACACACGTTAATAACAGTCTCCAATGGCCTTGTTAAAACACAAATCAAATGTCTATCTCAATTTTGTTTTGTTTCTTCATTTTATCACATTAATAAAACTCATCCTTTTTTTTTCTGAATTTGAGACGCGAATGAGGGAAGAAAATCAATATATTCTAATTTTTTTAAGGGGTAACTGATCCCTCCTGATTTGTTTTTATTTGGGTTTAATAGATACAGATTTACTCAATGCCAGAACCTTGGGTGTACAGCTAAAGTGTATCTGATAGGTGTACACTAGACAACCTCAGGTCAACACCTGTGTAACACCTGTCTACTCTCACCTGTATATCCCAATTACATTATATAGGAAACCTGATTACAGCTCGTGTCGTTTAAATGCATTAGCTAACTGTCTATACATTGCACCATCACCACCATTATCACCACTACCCTCACCACCCTCACCACCACTAACTTCTGTTACCTACCATCACACCGATAGTCCATGCTTTAACACTTAATTGAGGGTCACACCTGTCTGCTTAATGAGTCAACAATCCGCCCACAGGTAACGAGTCATTAATTAACATACAAGTCAACACCTGTAAAACAAATACCTTTCACAGACAAGCCTAATTACCTGCCCGACCTCTTTATGCTAATGAGTAATGACTAAACATAATTATCACCTGTATATTCATAAATAAGACCTAATTACTTGGTATAATTTATATAACACATCCAATTACCTGCACGTTTATATATAATTACTATCCACGGGCTAAATACCTCATTACAGGCTCACGTGCCTATGCCTAACACCTAATTAATTACCGGCAGCAGTCACACCCTCCTACCTGCGGAAAGGCCTAATTACCTCACACACCTGTAAACGCAAGGACTAATTATCAACTTACCTAATCACACCTTCACGGTTACTAATTACTGGTTATCTTTTGTATAGTACGGGATGGCTAATCACTCTTGCAACACCTAATCACCATTGTTATTCACAACACCTAATCACACACTCACACACACACACACACACACACACACACACACACACACACACAAACACCTTCACAGCTACCTAATTACCGGTAGTCACACCTTGCTGCCTCACACCTAATTAGCCGAGCCATTAGCTGTGAGTGGGTTGGGAGGGAGGGGAGGGGGAGGGAGAGGGGAGGGAGGGAGGAGGGAGGGGGTTGGGAGGAGGGGGGTTGGGAGGAGGGGGGTTGGGGAGGAGGGGGGTTGGGAGGGAGGTTGGGTGAGGGGGGTTGGGAGGGAGGGGGTTGGGGAGGGGAGGGGTTGGGAGGGAGGGGGGTTGAGGAGGGGGCTGGAGGGAGGGGGGTTGGGAGGAGGGGGGTTGGGAGGGAGGGGGGGTTGGGAGGAGGGGGTTGGGAGGAGGGGGTTGGGAGGAGGGGGTTGGGAGGAGGGGGTTGGGAGGGAGGGGGGTTGGGAGGAGGGGGTTGGGAGGAGGGGGGGCTGGGGAGGGAGGGGGTGGAGGGGGATGAGGGAGGGAGACGCATCCAAAGCTGCCTCCTCCCAACTACCTACCTAAATGCATCATCTTAAATATCACAGTGTTTAATTAATTCGTAACGAGAACCATAAAGCATCACACTATTAATGACTCTATTAAAATATTTGCATATCACTGCCAGCACACACACACACACACACACACACACACACACACACACACACACACACACACACACACACACACACACACACACACACACACACACACACACGTTCTCTATGATAGTAATCTTGTGTTGTATTTCTACACTACACGATATTCCACCAATACAACAAACAAATGGGTCAAAATAATGAATAAATAAATAATACAATAATACTAATAACTCAAGATGAAATGAATAAGAACTTCCTTAATGTATAACAAAATGAAAAAAATGACTGAACAACACACGTACAGTACAAATGTTATTGAAGTATAACCACAATAACAAATATGTAAATAAAATACTATTATATTTCCTAGTGCTTTTTTTTTTACCCATCCTAAGAATACTGTCAGTTTAATTTCATCTTATATACAGTGTAGTGTTTCCCTTATGGTCGACACCTTTACTTAATGCCGCACGATAGTCTGAGACACCAATCGGTCCAGCACAGGCAACTCAAGTCCGCGCCAAAAGAGATGCTGTTGGAGGGCGTATGATCTGCTTATAGGGAGGTGTGAGGAGGCCAGGTCTTGGTGGTGGACAGAGAGAGAAAGGTAGACAGACAGACACATACATAGAGACTGACAGACAGAGGCAGATTTTTTTAAAGCTTAGTGTGATTCCAAGCCAGCCGTTGGTAATACTGCATGAGCCTGTCCACCCCAGCCCACGTTAGTAACACTGTACTATCCTTTTTCTCTGAAGCGAAAATTGGTAATTACATTAATCTGTCTGACTCTGGTGCATGTTGGTAAAACTGCACTTATCCCCGCCAGGGCTGGCAACACTGGGACGGGGCCGAAACTAAACATGATTAAGACATGATAAATCAGCTCTTGTTGGTAATACTGCAACAACCTGAGTATTCCGATTCACATTGGCAACACTGTGGCGAGACCAAAGATAGACTTATTTCAACAACAACTCAAGTTGGTAACACTGCACTAGAACAGCTATATTCAACACACTGGCAACACTGCACAACAAAATGTAAACAAAGTCTTCGGTTCACAAGTTGGTAACACTGCACTCGACCGCCTCCACTTCCCCAATTGTAAAGTTAGGAGCCATTGAGGTTGGGTGGACTAGTCTTACCCCCCGGGATCGAACCAGCGACCCTAAAAACCAAGAAGTGAGCGGTGTACCCACTTAACCGTCACATTCCCATCACCATGAGTAAAACACCCAACATTGGTAACACTACACTAGCCCATCTAGGTTCAATACACGATTGGCAACACTTCATTAATCCCACTAGTACCAATACAGACACACTGGCAACACTGCTTGACTAGTCCCCCAATACACACGCATAGACTGGCAACACTGACAAGAGGGCGGAGACGCGACATGATTAAGACATGATACGTCAGCCAAGTTACACAATAATGTTCCTAAGTTGGGTTCCCGGTGTCATTAACTTGGCTAAAACTGTTTACTTTCCCGTGTAGTTAAGACAACGGCACCCGGGGGAATTGATCCACTCCTGAATCGTTTTTTGTTTTGTTAAGGTGGCGGTATTATGCGTCCTTAAGTCTCTAGTACTGGCACGCTCCACCATCACCACTACACCTGTCTACCTGCCTGCCTACCTTTCTGTCTGTCTCCACCACCACATCTACCAACCTGTCTGTCTGTCTCCTCCTCCGCCACACCTGTCTACTTGTCTACATGTCTGCCTCCACCTGCCACCTCCACCACACCTGTCTGTTTCCACCACCACTACCCACCATTACCACCACCACTTCCACCACACCCGCCCACCACCACCTCCACCACACCCACCCACCATTACCATCACCACCACACTCGCCCATTACATTACCACCACCACCACAGTGTTGACCTGACCACCGTAGGGTCAAGACCTATTTAGGCGCTGCTCCTGCTGAGCAGCTCTCACCCTTGGCCATGTCGGCCCATTCCCCAAGTCCCTCTCCCCGACCCATCCTCACCACCGGGATATCAACATAATCAAAAGTGACATTTCGTTTCGGAAAGAAGTGGAACCAGTGTTGAACAGTTAAGAACAGTGTTTAAGCCAGTGAATTCAGTACTAGACAGTACCAGTGAGAGCCGTGACCCGCCAGTGAGATAAGCACCGCTGGGTACTGACCGCCATCTCCTGACAAGGAGGTGCTAATCAGTCCACTCTGAGAACAACAGTGGGTCGGCTTCACACTTGACTTCGATATAACACAACACCACCCAGTAGGGTGGGGATAGGTCAACAACTCCAAATATGTTGCCTGTATAACAAGTGAACTACCGTGTGTTGAGCACTGTGTCGTGTGTAGGTGTAGGTGCCCGCGAGGCAAGGCCTATACCCTTGTGGTCACGCTCGGCCATGTGGTGAGGGTTTGTTTACACAAACCCCCGTCCTCATAGTGTGCCAAGCTGGTTAGTTCTTTTGAAACTAAAATTGACTTTGATACTGTATCTAACCAGAAAAACAGACATGCTATTAAGAGCAAGTGTAGTGTAATAAAAGTGTTTATAAACTGAGAATACTCCTGTTACCTTAGTCCCCCCGACACCACACTCCCTCCGCGGGAGGCCCGCTCATGGCCTCCCCTCACACCGCTAATACGCTGTACAGTAGATGCCAATCTCCTTTGTCCTCTAAGAGGGTTACGCCTCCCAACCACCGCTGACTTCCTAGGAGTGCCAAGCAGTCCTCGCCCCTCTGACGTAGGCATATAAGTCGAGCCCTGTAACTCCACCATGTCTGAGTTGACTGGAGACCCAGCTGCTCGCTTTAACTCTCCTGATGCACTGAGTGAGCCAGGCGACTGTGGTGTTGACCTTGACACCAACGGAGAAGATGGCTTTCAACTAGTTCAGTCCAGGAACAAGCGGAAGGCCGAAAAGGCAGAAAGACTTGTCCTGGCTGAACGATGCGGAAGACAAATATCCTGAGGCTGAGTTTCAGTTCAGAGTCGGTACACAAGATCATGTTCTGATTAGAAACGACCCAGAAATAAGGCTGTGATCTCCTCACCAATAGCATAAGGGAATAAACTATGGAACAATCATCCCAACTACTGAGCAAGAAAAACTATAATAATCATAGGGCTTCCATCTTCAGTACCAGACTCTACACTACTAGAAGCCCATCCCTACATCAGAAGGACGAAGCGACTCAGGGGCAAGAATGCAATATTGCAGACTGGGTTGGCTCGAAGACCACCCAGCACCATTCGGAGTCCGTGGTGCCTATCGGACTCTGGAAGGTGTAACACTTATCAGCCCCTAACCGGGAGGTGTTAAGCAACTGTGCAACAGCACTGGGGCCATGTGGCCTCGGTTATACCCCTCGACTGGGCCGTGGTGTGCCCTGCTCAAGGCAAATACATGCAACACAGGTTTGCAGAGATACAGTTGCTCAAGGGGGTGTCATCCAACAGAAGTGTGTATTAACTGCAAACAGTTGGAGTTCCTGTATGGCACCCTAACTGCTCCTAGAGCCCTACACCCTCTTTCAGCGCCCAGACCCGCCACCCAGGCAGGTCTCAAGAAACACTAATGCTGCTAGGGTACTCCCTACGGCCAACCCCTGGCCTGCCTCCCCACCAAAGCCCAGGATCATCACCGCAGTCATCGAAAGATCAGCATGGGGCAACACAGACGTACTGACACAACAGGTAGCTGCCAACACACACTCCATGCACACGTGAAGAGATCAATGATTTGAAAATGAACAAAGAACTCAAAGCTCAGTTTACAGCTCTAACTGAAATGCTTAGGAGCCTGTGAAACACTAAAGGAAAAAAAACACCACCAACACAGTGCAGCAACTTCGAAAAATTACAGGTCAAACTGAAGACATTCAGATGTCAGTACCAGATGTGGAAACCAAGACCCACCAGGAACTAGTGCTGTCCACGCAGAGGAAAATTGTGATACTGGTAACAGTTCTACTGATGCCTCTGTGGACATGGTCAGTGAAGATGAACAAGCACAAACAGAAAATGGTGGTGATGTCGAGTGTAACCAAAGTGTGTTGTTGTCTGCCAATGAAATACAACAATTGTTGAGCCGTACGTACTCCAGAAATGTTTCCAAAAGGTTAATTGGCCTACTGCCTGCCGAAGGACAGGCAGCGCAGAAAAGAACAGTATCATACAGTGCCTTTTGCTTTCCAAATACATTTCATAATGGCTAGTGTTAATACCAGACAAAATTCCAAATACATTTCCATAATGGCCAGTTAATACCAGGCAAAGATACAGAGGTAAGAAGGTATGAGTTGGAACATCTCATCCCTTAGAAATGATACCCTGACCTACACCACAAAAGTTGTGACTGAGGACATCGATATTGTGTGTGTTCAGAAAGGGAGTGTCTCACACCTATCAATGGTAAGCCTCACCCAGTTCGCCCAATTATGCATATGATCCCAGTTCTACCTACACATGTTTGATGTATGCTATGAAGTCACTCCCGCATGTACCTCTTGTATCCAAAAAGACTACCAACCTTCAGTACCATGGGATCACTATCCACCTGGGCAACTCCACACTCAACGTGCTAAACGCCTATGCTCCCTCAGATCAGCTTCAGTACACAGAGATCTCCCAGATCTTTTACACACTGAGCCCACTGTCCTTGATGGGTGACCTGAATACTAGACACAAGAAATTAGGTGACTCCTCCTCCACTAACAATTTTCAATGGTAGAGACTTATCTCACTTCAGCGCATATGGAGCTGTTCAAATTATAGGTAATAATGAACTAACACACATCTATGGCGGGGCTCCAGACAAATGTATTGGCTTTAATCTATCATACACAACTCATAGCTCTGATGTTGTCACGGATCTTGCGTCTGACCACAGCCCAATCCAAGCTAGTATACATGTAGCCAATGACACCCCCACTGGTGGTAAACTCAACAGACGTAGAATCACAGTCAAGCAAGAATATGAAAGCTGCCCATAGACTTCATCCATGACTGGTACAAGGACTACAAGCCTGACAATTCACAAAGTTTCCATGAAGATCTGATAGATAGGACTTATGTATACTTCACCAACAATGCTCCACCAAAAAAAAGGAGAAAACGTGGTCAGCATAATGGGAACAGGCAACAGCAGTGCTATAATGACCCTGAGCTGGAAAAACTCAGGGCTAGGGTCAGGAGGGTGGGTAAGGGTTACAGACAATGTAGAACACCTCAAATGTTACAATTGTATCAAGCTTCCCTTGCTGCTGTCAGGGAACGTGTAAACGAACTCAGACAAAATGCATGGGAGACATATGTCAACAGCCTGAACCAACACACATCCCTCAGCAAAGCCTGGAAAGACATAAACATAATCAGAGGTAAAAACAGAAGACACGTCTCCCATCCAAACCCTCTGCAAAAGTCGAATGAGCTAATAACAAAGTGGGCTCATGTGTCGAGCTATGACATGTTACCAGTTGGGACTCGGGGACTCCTTGATGCGAAGTCTGTAGAGAGAAGTAATCTTATTAGCTTTATGCTGGGCAAACAGCACGATGAGTGTGATGTTCCATATACTGAGTGGGAGCTTGACGCCGCCCTCGCCAGGGGTAGGTCTACTTCCCCTGGAAAGGACGGAGTCACCTACAACATCATTAGACTACTAAGGCGCGTGCCAGGCAATCCATTGTTGGTATTGTATAATATGAGTCATGCCGAGGGCCAACTACCCACATCATGGACCAGCAGTATTGTTGTACCAATACCGAAACCAGGACAGCCTGATGCCTTTCGTCCCATATCACTAACCAGCTGCCTGTGTAAAACCTTTGAGAGGATGGTTCTTGGCAGACTCTTATATAGAATCAGAGAACACATATCTCCTAACATAAATGGCTTCACCCATGGTAAAGGTGTACATAATTGCATCACCACATTCCTAACTGTGCATGGTGATGAAAGGCACAGATACACCACATTTCTTGACCTAAAAGCTGCATTTGATATTGCCAATAGGCAACTGATATTGTACGAATTAGCCAAAATGGATATAGGAGGTAGGCTGTTACACTGGATAAGTGGTTACCTAACCAACAGAAGGGCTGCTGCACTGTTTCAGGGTTACAAAAGTGAAGTTAAATATATGCAACTTGGTACCCCTGAAGGTGGAGTACTTAGCCCTCTTTGTTCAATGTTCTTATGAATGCATTATTAAATTTAATACCAGACAACCCCAGCAATATCTCAATCAGCTATGCTGATGATATTCTTATACATACTAAAACTCATCGTGAAATGAAAACCACCCTGAACCATGTATAGCCAGCCTGTGAACACCTCGGTCTTATTATCTCCACTGACAAAACTAAGGTGTTCAACAAACAAGCTGGTAACCGCAAACGCGGCCCAGCCAAGTTCAAGATAGGTAACAACACTATTGACTATGTTTCTTCTTTTAAATATCTTGGTGTTTCCGTCCCTTGTACCCTACCTGCCATACAACAGCAAACCCGCCAATGTACTGACAGACTGAGACCTCTTAGAAGTGTAGCGGGGTACAGCCCGCACTATGGTGCTAATATTAGAATTGTTAAAACAATGTACCTAGGTTATATAAGATCTCTGATAGATTACCACGCACCAGCCCTGGTCATTCGTGACGGGAAAGGCGTTGACAAGCTCAAGAAAATGCAAAATAAAGCCCTCAGAATTATCCTAGGATGTCCCATGAGCACTAAAGTACTTAATATGAGGAAAGAACTAGGTATACCCAGTGTCAAAGATAGAATAATTGAAGTCAACCTCATGATAGTCCTGAGGCTTCTGCGTGGTGATCCTGATAACATTGTTTCCTTAAAATTGCTAGAATGTATGAACCATGGGACTACTGAGTCTAAATGGATCCAAACTACAGCTACACATATGAAGATATTTGGACTAGACCACCTGTACAAAGTTGAGACACAACAGCGCTTCCTGCCACCCTGGCGGACAGTTCCCTTCGATATCACAATACCGACGTATCCGCCTAAAAAATTAATTATACAAAGCATTTATCTCCAACACACCGCCAAATTGAGAGCCCTTGAACACATACACACTCTACAGACTGATGATAATATCACACAGACCATCTACACTGATGGATCTCTAAACACCGCCTGTGGGAGGGCTGGAAGTGCTATTGTTGTGACTCAACCTGACGGTAATATAATTGAGAAAGGAGTTAGAATTAACAACTGGGCATCCACTCTACAAACTGAATTAGTTGCCATACTCACAGCTATTAAATTCATTGAAACCACTGTTACTGACAGTCTCATCATCACTGACTCTCTATCCTCACTACTTGCCCTTGGTACCCTCGACTCAGGTTGTCACGATCTTGTCTCTGAAGCCAGACACAAATATGCGTGCCTTGTTGACCGGGGTGTCAGGGTCAAACTGTTGTGGATCCCCTCTCACATAGGCCTCATAAAACATGACAGAGTTGATGCCCTCGCCAAACTCGCGTCTAACAAAGACACCGTTGAATACAATTTGGGTCTGTCAAAAAGAACCCTTAAAACTGTAATTAGGAAAGAACTTATTGATGAGTTTGACGCAAGTAGACAAGTGCAAACAGGCACTAGTCGATCCATAGTTTACCATGATGAGATGTATCAAGTGAAACATGTATATGGAGCAAGTAACAAGATCACTAGATTACAAGATGTTGTAACTGCTAGATTAAGGTTAGGATATAAGTACCTCTGGCAGTATGTTCCTCAAGCAGATGTAAACAAAACTAAATGTAAAGTGTGTGGCCATACATATGGCCACACACTTGAACACTACGTCCTCGACTGTGTGAAGATAGAACCTTTTAGGGACAGGTCCAAGCACACTGTGTGTGAAATGGCACAACACTTCATCTCTAATGGCAAGATAGCCGACATATTAAGATTGTATCCACTTTTTTGCACTCAGTAACTATATCAGTTCTCATGTACAGAACCAAATACACAATGTGCTTGAATACCTCCCACGTAAATGTGAATAACAGTGTGAGGCCAGACATACTGCCTCACACGCCTGTTCTCACGCATTTGTGAATAAGTTACCCTTATGTATGTATACTACTAAACAAATAATGTAAATGAAATACTGTGTAACTTTCGGTGCCATAATATCCTGACAACCGGGGTTAATTATTATGACCCTTTGTAAACCCTACTCTGTAATCCTTTTGCGCTACCGCTCACAGGATGAGTGTGGGGTGCACAATAAAGTAGCCGCTGCAAGCGGCAAAATAAAAAATCATCACCACCACCACCACACCCACCACTTACACCCCCACCACACCCGCCCACCATTATCACCACCACCCACCATTACCACCACCACCACACCCACCCACCACCACCACACCCACCCACCACCACCCACCACCCTCACACCGACCACCACCACTACACCCTCCCAACCCTCAACATTAACCAGGTACAGAAATATAATAAAAACAAAAATATCCTAAACAGCTTAACATAAAAGTATTCTTCATTCCCCCCAACAGTCAACACAAACTGGAAATATTTACATCTCTATTCATTTCTCTACAAAATGAAATCCTATTTACCTTTTAACTTGTATTATTAAACAACAAAAGAATTATCTTTTTTTTTTTTACTTTTCCCCAGGATGATGTATCACTATTTATACTTTATTAAAACACAGTTCGTAAAAAAAAAAATCAATCTTTCTGTTACTTTTCTTGTTGCTAATTCTAACCAAGGGTTGAACAGTTAATTATAACAGAGTGTTATCCCAGAAACACACTCACTCTTGATTACATTACATTATGAAAAGGCTCCAGTGATTCAGCTTATAAATATAACACAGTAAAAATGGCCGCCAACTGCCTCTCTCTCTCACATTTCCGGGGGCTACGACGAGTCTCATTTGCATAATCGCATTCAACAAATATTATTAAATGCATCTGTAAATACTTTGACGACTTCATTTTTAGACGCGTACCATTCCGCTCCTTGATTTATTAATAACAACAAAAATGCAAAGAAACAACAAAATATGCTGACTCCCCCGGGGTCATTATGTAGACAGACAGACAGATTAGGTATAGAGCACCTTCTTACAATACCGCGAGTTAGACAGCTAGACAGAGAAAGACAGCCAGACAGACTAGCTATGGAACACATTATAAGACCGTGAGACATACAGGAAGACAGACAAATAGACAGGGAGAAACGGAAAGCCTAGTTATGGATCACCTTATAAGACAGTGAGACAGACACACACAGAGAAACAGACTAGTCATGGAGTACCTTTCGACAAGACAATGGGAGGCAGCGAACTGATTATAAACAGACAGGTACCGGTGTAAGGGTCACTAGCAACGACACTATTTCATCAAATTTTCAAGACCACAGAGACACGAGACAATACAATAACAGTAGTGACATACTTACATACACCCTCGGCACTGTACTAGGGTTGCTCATTTTTTCACACTTTTTAAAAATTGTGATGGGGGTGTTTTTTCCCATTATTTCGTTACTCCTAAATTCATTGGTGCCAGAATTAATGAAATCCAACATGTTCTAGGAGTCGCGAATCCAAATATAAAAAATGAATTTTTGCGAAAAAACGTCAAAACTCAAGCTTTTTCTCTTATAGATCAGCAATCGCGCTGCTTTTCACTACTTAACCCTAATGGCTGGCTAGAGCAGCTATTCAGCTTTCCATTGACACCTAATTCGATTGCATGCACCTCTTATTTGACCTTCTAAGTCAGGTCAAAGGCTGTAGCCTACCTGCGTTAACGGAGTTATAAATTCACTAGGTTCACATTGGCAGCTTTAAAACCCTGCGCTTCTTTGCAGTGTTTTGACATGTGTTGTGTTGTTGTTGGTACTGTGGTGTTATTTTATAATTTACTCAAATCTGCTATATAGTGTGGCAGTAAATTTATGGTTATCTATTTATGTTGTATTTTCTACAGGTGATTAAATTGCTCTTATGTGACCCTATTTTGTTTGCCTATTTTGTTTTATTACAAAACGTTTTTTTCTTACAGAGTTCATCTGTTTATATACATACAATCATGGAAGAGAGTGAGTCGCAGTCGGGGGAGAATGCTAAGGGGACTGTCAGGCCAACATCATCCACTACCCGTTCTGCCACTGAAATCTATCTAGTAGGCCAGCCAGCACCGTCAATTAGAGGCAGTAAACTCCCGACGATGCGTCAAGTCCTGAAGTTCTTCTTTCACACAGTGAATGAATCTGGTGACAGACAGGAGACGTTTAAAGAAACAGTGAGTAACGTACTCACGTTCTGGAATTTAGCTCGCATCAAGACTATCTCAGAGAGGGGGTGCCGGGAGAAGCTGACAAGGTTATGGGAGCACTGGAGAAGTCTACAAAAAAGTCGGGACAGGGCTGCAAAGGACAAGGTTGAAAACTTCAAGTCTCAACTTGACCTGTTGTGGGACATCGGAGCACCGGACGCCGTAGAGGACATCGAGAAGAACCGGCTGCTTACACCGGCCGACAAACAACAAGACATCGCCTTCTATCAAGACCAACGCGGAGAAAGAAAAGCGTTCATGAGTGGTAACGATAAGATTTTTGCCGCTAAGAAGAGAAAGCAGGAGGAACGAGTCGAGAAGCAAAGGTCGAAACAGGGAAGGTTCGCAGCCTGTGAACCAAGCAGCAGTGATTCGAGACCTCAAACCTCTGTGGTGGCTGACACCCCAACGGAAGTAGAAATGGAGAAAAAGGACACAGCAATACAACCTGGCAGGTACACATCAAAGCACCCTTATGTGACAGTTCAGCTTCCACGTCGCATTCTCCAAGAGCCAGCATTAAAGGAACTCCCTGACCGTCTTCGGATATCCAATAACGAAGTAAGTGTATTCATAAATGTGTTTGGAATGTTTGAAATTTCTGTTAATTATTTGATAAGCACTTAAACAGTCGACATTTTCTACTGACACCCTTGCCTGCTTTTGCTCGCAGATAGTTTCGGTGGTCGCAGCAGTGCTGCGCTCTGCTAACCAGCCAGGCGATCTGTCTGAGTTCCGGATCTCGAGAGAGACTGCGAGACGGGCACGAGCTTCACACCGTCGTCAGGTAGCTGCCGCACAAAGGGAAGCCTT
Source organism: Homarus americanus (assembly GCF_018991925.1). Taxonomy (NCBI): domain Eukaryota; kingdom Metazoa; phylum Arthropoda; class Malacostraca; order Decapoda; family Nephropidae; genus Homarus; species Homarus americanus. The sequence continues at coordinate 30,213 of NW_024743602.1, forward strand.
CACGCCTCCACCACATGCAGTGGTGCACTGGGATGGTAAGCTGGTTAAGGTGAGAACACGTTTAGGTACTACATTAATATTTTACCAAAGCCTAGACTATTGTAATATATTGTTAGAAATGTATCAAATCATTAACAAAAAGCTTGGAGAAAAAGGCAGCCTTGATAATTCTTCATTATCTGTCTGAATTTTTATATTTCTCTCATTTCAGAACGTCGTGGGAGAAGAAGAACACCGACAGGCCATCTTCATCTCAGGGCGCGGCCATGAGGAAGGGAAGCTGCTTGCTGTCTTGCCAGTGAAGGACGGCACTGGCCTGACCCAGGCACGCGCAACAGCTCGTGCTATCGAGGACTGGAGCTGCGCTTCAAACGTCAAGGCACTGTGCTTTGATACAACGTCGTCCAACACAGGGCGAGTCCAAGGTGCGGTTGTCCATCTGGAGGCGCTGCTGGAAAAACAGCTGTTGAGGCTTGGGTGCAGACACCACGTCATGGAACTGGTGGTGAGAGCCGCTGCCAGCAACATCTTCGGCAAAACATCGGCCCCTACGGACCCTCTCTTCCAGACTCTTAAGAAAAGGTGGAGTCAACTAGATCACTCTCAGTATCTCAGGCTGGAAGCAAATCTACCAGAGTATTAGCTCCATTAGCAATTGAAGACTGGGTACGAAACTATCTTGATGATGTAATAGTATGGGCTCCTGACTTCCCCACCTTGTTGCAAAGACTCACCAGAGTATTTGGGAGATTTGAAGAGATGGGTATTAAACTAAATTTGTCTAAGTGTCAATTTGGCCATAAGCAAGTTAAATTCTTAGGACATGTAGTTTCAGAGAGAGGCATTGAGCCTGACCCAGAAAATGTCCAGGCTTTGACTGATTGTAAACCCCCAACTAATGTTAAACAAGTCCGCCAATTTTTGGGTATGTGTGGATTTTACCGTAAACATGTTCCCGAGTTTGCCAAAGTAGCCTACCCCCTCACTGAGTTAACGAAACAGACTGTTGATTTTGCATGGTCTAATGGGTGTCAAGAAGCATTTCAGAAGTTAAAGCAAGCACTAGCTTCATACCCAGTTCTTGTCAAGGCAGATATTTATAAACCATTCGAACTGCATAGTGATGCCAGCAATTTCTGCGTAGGCGCTTCCCTTAATCAGATACAAGAAGATGGCTCTTTGCGACCAGTGGGTTATTTTTCTAGAAAGTTAAAGCCGGCAGAAACTCGTTATTCCACCACAGATAAAGAAGCGTTAGGCATTGTATTAGCGTGCAGGTTCTTCCATCATTTTCTTTGGGGTACGCAGTTTACAATTAAGACAGATCACCAACCTCTAACTTCCGTCTTTAGAAAGAAAACCAAAAGTCAGCGAATGAACCGTTGGATCTTAGAAATGAGAGATTACGCTTATAACATTGAATATAAACCCGGTAGAGCTAATGTAGTGGCTGATGCATTAAGTCGACCAGTCAGAACCTTGAGAAAAGTCATGCACGACCATGTTGCCGCTCAATTTCCCACACTAGAAGGTTTCACACAGGCAGACTTTGGTAAAGAACAACAAAAGGAACCAAGGTGGCAAGAGTTAAAACAGTATTTAGCAGGAGGTAAAATTCCACAACATAAGTACCCAAAGGCCACCGTTGATAGTTTTGAAGTAATAAATGGAGTATTGTACCTAGTAAAAGAACAACTCGATAAGGCATTGAAGTATTGTCTAGTAATCCCTCAACATTTACGTAAAGCCGCATTAGAGTTGGCGCATGACAATGCCACCTCAGGTCATTTAGGACGGTGGAAGACCATCACCCGAGTAGCAAATTTGTTTTATTGGCCTAACTACCGTAAAGATTGTGTTGATTGTGTAGCATCATGCGAGACGTGTCAAAGGTTCAAGGGAACTAAGGGACTTACGCAACTTTGGCAAGAACTACCAGTCGTAAGCAAACCTCTGGAACGAATTTCGGTGGATTTAACCGACATGCATTCCGGGATCAATGATTACCGATATGTGTTAACGATCATAGATCATTACTCAAGGTTCGTTAACGTCTATCCATTGCGCACGAAGACAACGCAAGAAGTTACCCGTGAATTTGAAAAATTTGTTAATGTCTTCGGTAGTCCTAAAGTAGTGATTGCGGATAATGGAGGAGAATTTACTGCCGCACAATTCAGGGAGCTCTGTCGATTAACTAACATTCAAGTGTATTTTACCTTGCCTTACCACCCCCGAGGTAACAGTATCACGGAGAGAATGCACCGAACTTTTAAGAACATTTTGTCAATAATGTGTGAAGATAACCCGCGTCGCTGGCCACGATTCTTGGGTCCGACCCAATATGCGTTGAACACTTCTGTTCACACAACGACTGGAGTGCAGCCACACTTCGCATTCTTCTCCCGGCATGCACAGAGGCAAGTGGGCATTGAGTTACCAATAATAGAAAACGAGAGTACTGAAGGGTTGAGAGAAGCTCACAAAGAAATTAAAGAAACTTCTGAACGAATGTCTAGAGAATTCCGGAACGTAGCAAACCGAGATAGAGTCAATCAGACAGTACAGCTAGGGGAAACTGTTTGGGTGAGAGATGAAGCTCCTATCCCAGGTACCAGTAGGAAATTAAATGCTAAGTGGAAGGGCCCATATACAGTAACTGAAGTAATACGTAATGGTGCAGCGTATGAGTTAACCCACCTTTCAGATGAGACAGAAGTAATTCGACGAGCAGCAGAAAAGGTGAAAAGATGTATCAACAGAGATATGTTTGTCCATGTAAATGACATCCAGGTTCCCCCTAATGATTCTTCCTCAGAATCAGAGCCTGATGAGAGAGATGCTATACGGGATGAGGAGAGAACAGTAGTTGCTCCTGCTCCCCGATTTCCCGTAAGGATGAGAAAACCAGTGGTGAGACTGGATCTTTAAAAGCAGTGAGCTTTTAAGTGACCCTCATTGGTTGATAATGAAGTGTGCAATCAGTTATAAGTAACTTGTGGTAAAGGGAGAGGTAAAGAATTGATGATTTTTTTTTATTAAAAGTATTTTGCAGAGGAAGGGTCAATTTGCAGTAAAGACAGAGATTGGAAGATGTATTGGCAGTTATGCAATCATCTGAAGGGTATCTGTTACTAGTATGAGTAAAGATACCAGTGGTGAATTCTCAAGTTCCGGTTGGTAAGTCCTACGTAGGCTGGGTGTTGTTGGTATATAGGTGTAGAGTTCGTGACTTTCAGGGAGTATTCGGGCATATAAATATGGTGCTATTACTTCTACATGGCAAATGCCATAAGTACAGACAGTTTTTGGTTTGGTAGTGTTCTCATGAGGACCGTTTCGTTAGCATTGAATTCTTGGGAATACCCGCTCGTTCGGAGTCCCTTGAATGGTGCTGCCTCTCGCGAGTGCGACACAACTCTTTAGATTAAGGGCAAACAATCATTCCTTCGACTTGATGGGGTCCGTGCGTCTATGTCCTAGCTTGAGAAATCTATGTTAAATCTCAGTATGTCCAGTAAGCATTTGACCAATCGCATAAAAGAAACTTTCATGATCTATGAACAATGAAATTTGAGTTATGTAAGGAAATTTTGAGTGTGTACTTTATCTTCCGATGTGAGGGTGTATTTGGTAACATGTAACCCCATTTATTATGATTATATGATATGAGGTATCTAACTCAAATCATTATTATTCTATGATGATGTACTTGACCCCATTTATTATTATATGATATGATGTATGTAACACCATTTTTTATTATGATATGATATGATGTATTTACCGCCAGTCAGTATTATTATGACATGATGTACCTAAACCCATGTGCTATTATTTTTGGTGCTATTTTGTAATATGTATCCCAATATATTTTTTTTATGAAGGTGTGTCACATTCTAGTTGTATGTTAACAGATTTCCATTTCTTTTACCTAATCCTGACCACCGGTAGGGAATTATTTTTCTATTTTTATTGATATAATTTGCGCAATGTTTTGTATGAGGATTTATACTTTATATTAATGATTTAATGTGTATGTCACTACTTACGTGTTTTCTGAACGTTACCGCATAATATGAATCTTGGGGAAGGGTGAAGCTTTGTAATGGTCATGATAAGAGCTAACCGGAAAACCTTAAGGATTCATATTACGCTCAAACGTCCACAAAACCTTCTGAGTCCCCCAGTGGAAACGTCCCCCGTTTTCTCTGTTTCCCCCGTCTTTGTCTATGGGAGCTTGGAATATAATCCGCGGATTTAGTAGCAGACGCTGTATGCTGGGACCTGTTGCCATCCAACCCTTTGTAATCAATTTAATTTTGCTTTTGATAGCTGAGTCAGAGCATTGTTAGTGAAGATAATAGTAGGGAATGAAAATGAGTTCATAGTCTCAATTTCAACGTCAGAGTGTACCGTAAATTAATTCATCGGAATAGGAGTAGGTGGACTCCCTGGTCTGGTTTGAGTGAGGGCGCCGCGGGCATTTCTACCGTTAGTAAGTGCCCGTCCCTTCATCCATACAGGTATGCCATTCCACTCTGTGTTGTAATTCGCCCTTCTTTAAGTGATTTGACCCAATTAATAGTTGCTTGTGCAAGCGTTGCAGTAACGTAGTTGATATGCTCTGAGTGAAGTCATATTTACGTCTTTAACGTCCCCTGAAACGTGATGTTGTTGTCACCGGTTAGTAAGTGCCCGTCCCTTCATCCATACAGGTCCCTAACGCAACCTAGGCCGTGTCTGTAGGGTGGATGTTGTATCCACAATGTCTGGGGAGATGTCCGAGGTCCAGTAGGATCTGTTACCTTCGTGAGACCCGGCCGTCAGACACTTCAGACCACCTATAGCCCCCATAGCTGGCTCGTCTGGCCCTAGCGCTCGGCCGGCGAGGTGACGCCGGATCACCAAGCCACACACCACTACCAGCCCCCATCATTGGTGGATGAGTGTCTAACTCAGTAGGGCTATTTGTGTGGTGGAATTAATCCACTGGGATCTCCAGAGTTCGTCGGAAAGTACTCCATGGTGGCTGGACCCCATGGCTGTTGCTTGAGTATCACACCTGACGACTGAGTGTTGTAGTGGCAGTTGCCCTAGTATTTATGGTGCTAAGTGACTATAATAGTTGTGTTATTGAGTATGTCCACCCAGTAGGGTTGGAAGTGTTATTGAATATGTCCACCCAGTAATGGTGTGAGTATGTTGAGCCTGAGGGCCTAGTACTAGATTTCGTCTGTTGGTACAAATAAATTCTTTCTCCTAATTTCATATTCATGTTTAAATAAACTTTGTATTTGTATAACTGTGTCTATTATTTACCTACAGTATTTACCGTTATTTCTTCCCTATTGCTTGATACTATCATTACACCTATCCACGAGCCTCCTATCGTCTCGCTACCAATGGTGATAAGTATAAGAGTAAAAGGAATTGTTACTGGCACACAGAGGCCCTCATAAATGGCAACAGTTCAAGCCCTCATAAATGGTGGCAGTAGCAGCCCTCATAGGGTATAAAGTCTCCCCACATAAAAGTGTCGGTAAAAATGACTAACTTCCAAACAAGCCTCTTCCTTCCCGGCCCAGTAATCCATCACAAAGTATCAGGACGGGGTAAGAACTTCCTCCATTCAGCAGATACAAAGTTTATCAAGATGCTCCCACAACCAAAATTTTCCAGTGAATTGAAAGGTTTACAAAGTTTCCTTAAAATTCAGTTTCTTACCTGGAAGTCAAAATATTGTTTACATAAAATTAAGTCACACACACATAGACTTTATTTTAATATTACTTAACGAAGCTTAAATGTGTGAAGTATACTGATGTGATTTGTTTGACTGTGTTTATGTTGTACAAAGGAAACTGTATGCAGACTTATTTAATATATCGAATCACAAGTATAGAGCCGTAGTAACAATACGCTAAGGGTAACAAAGGAACCACAACCGGACGAGTTTCAAAATATTATCTGTGTTTCCTTAGCCAACACATTCCCACCTGTCCAAATGAGCCATAGAACATTCTAATTAAATCCAGGTAGTGTAATCAGGAAGCAATTAATCTGAAGTGTACTGAAGTTAGAGGTACAGAAGACTTTGATGGTAGTACTGACTTCACTGATTCCACTACCAGCCTTTGTTTACTCCTCTTAGTGGGTCAGTGAGTGTTAGCCCTCAATGGTTACGTCGACAGCCTCTTGAGCTGTGTACTGGAGACACTTAAGGATAATAATTCATATTTTTTCAGATCCCAAGGTTTTTGTTGTGGCTGGTGGAGGAGATGGTGTCACTGACTTCCGATGGGCTATTGAGTAGGGTGTGTCGATTTTGTCAACATGTTAAAAATCAAATTTGGTAGTCAAAATATTGTGCCTCTTTATGTCTAAACTTGAGATTAGCAAACAAAAATGAATTGAAATAACCCTCACCTACATCAATTATACCTTAAAGTTTCAAATATCAGTATTTCAACAAATTAATGAGACTTGATTAGAATTATTCACTTGATATTAACTAATCTCATGTAAGCATATGGATTATGGAGTATTTTATGGTTCTATAGCTTGTGTACAATATGCATGTCAGAACATGAACATGAACAGGCTCTCCGTGTGGGACAGTTTAATTTTGTTTTGACTTGTACCAAGCGTGAGGATAAGGCGCCCGGCTCACTCTCCTTCTAGATATCATAGACGGTGGTTTGCTCTCATTGCACTTGCACCTACTCTACCAGACGAATTCTACATTTTAATTATTGTAAGTAGGGCATATTGATTGTCGCAGTTACTTATATCATTGTATAAAACATTATGTTCTAAGAAATTATTATGTTATTTCTGTTACAGCATTTTTGATAAACAAATTGATATTTTTTGAAACAACAATTGAATTATGAAACATTGAAATATTTTTCTATTTGTCAGATAGTGTGAAGATGTCAAAATTGAAGACAAGAAGTCAGTTGTCAACCCACTTGAGCCTGCTAGTTGGTAAAGGGAAGGAGCTTCCTGTATCAGAACTTCCAACAGTGAGAGACATGCTAAGATTAGGGTTACTCCTTCGAGAAAAAAATGCAAAGGACAGAAGGAACTATACAGATAAAGAACTCATAAATGACATGATAGTCCCTCTTCTGCATCAATGGACAAAAGCTAATGCACTATTCAAACCACCTGTGATTAATCAGTGTCGAACTATTGAGCTAAAACTAACGAAATTATGGCACAAAGCAGTTGAAACATCACTTGGTAAAGGAAACTTGGCCAGGAAAAATGAATTTCTGCACACACTTGATACTCTGTTTGACATTTTGACCTGCAAGTGCTCCATACAATTATGTTCTGAATCCAACTGTTCTCACTCAGGTAAGAGAGAAAATAATTCCCACATTGATTGTGGTTGTCCTCGTGAAAAGAAGATCCCTGTTTAGAGCTTGAATTTATAAAGGCACAGAGGACAAAGGCAGAAGGCCAAGGAAGTATGCAAATGGGTTCAATAGATTATTCAGAAACAAAGAAGCAGATTGCTAATGCCAAGAAGAGAGAACAAATCCGAGAGAGGGAACAAAAGAAGAAAATGAAGAGTGAAGAAGCCATCCAAAGAGAGGAAGAGCTGTGTCAAGATGTTTATCACTTCTTTGATAGTTCTTCTGATGAACAGGAAGCAACATCAGATGATAGTTCCAAAGAGCCATCTGAACCTTTACCAAAGAAAATGAAATACAACACAAGAAATATTTCAAACATTGCTTTAGCTAGTATTCGCCACCATGCTGGACTTCGTGAGGCTGCAGAAATTGCAACTGCCGCTTGGATAGATGCAGGCCTCATCAGCCGAGAGGATGTATCTTTGGTGATAGATCATAATAAAATTAGAAGAGCACAAGAAAAAATAATGAAGGAAATATCTGATCAGCATGAAAAAGATTTAAGCGAGGGAGGGCTCTCCTGTCTTTTGTTTGATGGAAGAATAGATGACACAAAAGTTTTGCTAGAAGTAGAGGGAGTGAACAGAAAGTTTCCAGGTCTCATCAAAGAAGAACACTACTCTGTCTGTTCTGAGCCTGGTGGTCGGTTTTTGTTTCACTTTGCTCCCGAAACTGAAGTAGAAGGGAAGAAACATGCAGAGGTCATTGCTGATCATATTTTATGTTGGGTTCAGGAGAGAGGACTTGGCAGTTCACTGCAGGCTGTTGGTGGAGATTCAACTGCAGTGAACACCGGATGGCAGGGGGGTGTAATGACGCATTTAGAGAAAAAACTAGGAAGAAGACTTGTTTTGATTGTATGTGATTTACATACAGGCGAGCTACCTCTTCGTCATCTCATCCAGGAACTTGATGGTCCTACAAAGAGCAACAACAAGTGGTCAGGTCCCCTTGGCATCATGCTGGATGAAGCAACACAACTAGAAATAAATACAACCTTTCCAAAGGTCGAAGTTGGCCCTCCCCTTCCGGCGTTGTCTGAAGGAGTCATCAAAGATCTCAGCACAGATCAATCCTATGCTTATCGTATTGCCCAAGCAATAAGATCAGGAGAAGTGCCTCAGTCATTGGCTCTCTTGGAGATTGGACCTCTCAGTCACAGCCGTTGGTTAACTACAGCTCTTCGTTTCTGCAGGATTTGGATTTCCAAACACGAATTGAAGGGCAAAGTGCTGAAGAATTTGAGGTTAATTGTTGAATTTATTATTGGAGTTTATCTTCCCCAGTGGTTTAGTGTGAAACTTAATCCTATGTGGGTGGATGGGCCCAATCACCTTTTGTTTCAATTGCAGCTAGTAAGAACACAGAGGAAGGTAGTGAGGGACATCGTGTTACCTGTGGCAAGAAGGTCCGCTTGGTATGCTCGATCAGAAGCAGTTTTGCAAGCAATGCTTTGCAGTCAATGTACCAATCTCCGAACCGAGGCTGTAGAAGTCATTCTAAAGATTAGAGGAACGCTAATAGATGACGACCAGTTGGGAGACTGTTCGTTTCATTCAAGAAAAGTTCCCCAATAAACGTCAATGCCACCAAATTGTCAGAATTGGTTGACTTGAGTTTGGAAGTCTTAGAGCCACCATTGACAACAAGTCTAACTAGCCAAGAATTGAGAAACCTTAAAGAGACTCCAATGCAGGTGCCGAAGTGGCCTTCCCACACTCAAAGTGTGGAGAGATGTGTGAAAATGGTCACAGAAGCAGCGGGCCATGTTTACAGCCACGAGAGGCGAGAAGGTTACATCAAAGCACAAATAGCAAGCAGACTACTGATGACAAGAAACCAAAGCAAAGAGAGTATGAAGGCATTGGTTACTTTCAAATAGACTACGGATAATAAAATATAATAATTTGAAACTTGAAACAGTAACATGTGTGCAAACGCTGGTTATGTTATAAATTCACAAATATGTACATTTAAAAATCCATTTGATGTAGGTAGGACTTATTATAAAAAAAAATTTATGCCAGAATATTGTTTTGCATGCTTAAAGACTACAATAAATTGCTACCAAATTACTCGATTTTCAATTTAGCCAGTTCACCCCCTAAATTGACACACCCTACTATTGAGGAAGCCATCCAACCCATCCTCGTGTTGAGGGAGTTTTTCTGTGCCAAGTCACGCTCTCGCTGTCTACCCCGTCAAGACAAACACTCCACTCTGTTTTTCTTCTCCTGTGTTCTTACTCCTGATCTGAGAGATGTCGCGTTATAAGAGAGATAGAAGGGATGTCTCTTTTAAGTAAAACTATCCATAAATGCTCTGAATTATGTTACTCGTTTATAGTATATCAATAATAACAAGCAGGAAATAATTAACTAAGACCATAAATAACATCAAGATGAACTGCTAGACGTAATTGTTAATGCAGTAAAAAAAAATAGATCACAGAAACAAAAGAGAAGCGACGATCCTCAACCGCTGATGTGAGTAAACTTGTGTCTGAGTCAGCTACTGTTCCGCCCTGACTCTCCCTCTCTCTGTGAACACGACGGATACAGCGTGAAGTTTAGGCATCGTACATGACCATGAGTTGTGGGTGAGAAACATGAATCTTAGGTGAAGAAGCGTAATTTAAACATCTTCACATTACCATTTATTTAACGAACACGTATATTAATTAATGATGTAATATATATAAAAGAAAGTTAATTGCACTAAATGTTAAATGTTTCTTCATCATCAACATTTAACATTCTTTAACATTCGACAATTGGTAATGACAGTAAATGATGGCCGTAGTCTCTGAAATGTAAATACAATGGAATTATTCTCACTTGGGTCAATTATTTATTAACACAGTTGTAGAAAATTGCTGTGTTGCCCTTTAAACGATGCTAAAGGTCAAAGTAAAGTAATTGGTTAAAGTTTAAGTTGGTAAATAAATGAAACATCAAACTCACATGTAGTTTGTGTAGTCTTGGTAGGAGGAGTCAGCCAGTGTTGTCGCTGTCAGAGGATCACCTGAACTGATCTGTTTTCATCTTGGCGTTGAAAGGTTCATAAAAGAACAACAGTGAAGCTCTCCACATACTGACACTTACTTATATAGGCAGGAGCTAAAGTGTCACGGAACTCTATCAGAATCAATAAGTAGTTCGGAGGTTCGTTCAAGGAGTTCGACGCCTCAGATGTGTACAGTACTTGTGGAGAGGCCTTTCATTAGGAGTCTACTCACAGGAACAAACGCCTAAGTTTTACCTACAACACAAAGAAAATGATTAACCTAGGCTTGTGCTTCCTCGCCAGACATAACTCACGTTAGCATTACGAGACAGAAATAGTACTTTTTCCTGAACTGCATTTCGATAAATCATATAAAATGGAGCTATCAATCAGGAGTGAAATCATACGTGTTATCTAATATATATAGCTATGAGGTAATTGTTATACAGACGGACGCTAGAAAATGATTATACAGAATAGCGATTCAATAGATAAGTGATAGGGAGATAGAACGATAAGAGTAACTTGATAAACCCACTAGCAACAAGGAGGATTCAGATTCAGATTTGCCCCCGAGGGGGCTAGTTTATTGGGCACCCCCTTACATCCTGTGCAAGGTGAAGCGCAGAAGCGTTTACAGCGCCCAACAGGGAAGTATGAAAAGTTCATACTTGCCTTTATGACTCGTACATTAAGGGCGTAAAAGCCTGAAGGGTCATAGGTTCTGTCAAGTTACATAAAGTGAGAGAATGATGAGTGTGTGGGGGGAAAGTTCCCGGTACATTTTATCTGTTTATGGCAAAGAGTGGCAGGTCCCTAATAATGTCAAATGCCAGGCCTGTGACTAGGAGGAGGGATATCTGGTCTGGGAGGAAAGAGGTGTTGGTAACGGCTGGGGACCTATAGGAGGAGGTCATAGGGCAAGTGAGGATGTAGTGAGAGAGGGTGTGAGAGTCGGGTTGGCCACAAAGTTTACAAACAGTGCGGTGAGGCTCAGGGTTGCCAATGTACTCCCATAGGTACCTGTACCCTAGGCGCAGTCTCATGTATATAAGCTGTTGAGATCGAGTCAGGGATTGATATTCTTTGTAGTGGCGGTTGTCGTCACCGGTTACAGCGTCATAGTGGCATAGTGTGATGCTACCCCGTTGTTTCAGGTGTATCCAATTTTCTTTGAATGCCTCTCGTTGTGTGGCGTGTATGCGAGATTTGAGATGATTCAGGGAGAGGGCGAGAGTGGCTTCAATATCTTCTTCTTGTGTAGCTTCTTTGGCAAGCCGATCAACAGTGTCACAGGCAGTTATTCCTATATGTGACGGGATCCAAAGAAACTTGACACGGATGTCATCAGTTTGTTCTAGCCCGGCAACGGCGGCTAGGGTGTGTTGGGCGGCAGGGGAGGAGGGGGAGGGTAATTTGAGCCTCGCTAGCGCAGAAGTGCTGTCACTGATTATAAGGAGGTTCCGGCGTTCAGTGCAAGCATAGGTCGCCCCCTCATGAATGCCCGCGAGGATGGCTATGCTTTCAGCATCAGTGGAGGAGGCCCAGTCGTGAACCCTGATTTTCCTGCAGGCCTGGCGCTCAGGAATCCACACAGCTGCCCCAGCGCTGCCCAGCGTGGTAACAGACCCATCACAGTAGACGAGGATAGGAGGGTGGGAGGTCTTTAGAGAGGAAGCGACATCATTAATTTGCTCAAGGCAGTTAAGTTTGAGCTTATGCCTCAGTTGGGTGGATTTACGACCAGGGAAGGTGTGGACGACAACATCAACACACGGGGAGGTCCACGGCGGTAGAGGCGGATGAGTGTACTCGGGAGGGAGAGAGGTCGAGGGGGTGTAGAGGTGATAACGCAGGATGTCAGCAGCAGTGTGGACGGGCCAGAGTTGAGAAGGAGGGGGGAAAGTAATGGGGACAGGCCGGCGCAGGAGGGTGTTAAGATGTGAGTTCAGTGAGCGCGACAGGGGAGTCGGTTGCTCACTGCGAAGAAGTTTAACACCAAGGATGGCATTGAGAGCAGTAATTCGATCGCAGACGGGAAGCAGGATTAGTTCGCGCTGCATGACTTCTATTCTGGTGGTCATAGGGCAGCTGAGGATGAGTCTCATCGCTCTGTTTTGGATTTTCTCTATGCTTTGTTTCTCGCGCTGGGAGGCAACTACAAGGACAGGAGAGGCATAATCTATGACAGCTCTGACGATGGCAATGTACATGAGACGTAGGACCCTGACAGAGGCTCCTTTGAGGCCGTTTGTTGGCGGCACTGGGAGATGACGTGGGCGGCGACAGTGGAGGTCGTGGCTCTGGTAGTGGCTCGCACAGGTAGACCAAGGTACCTGTAGGTGCGTACTTGATCGATGTCTTGTCCTTGCAGAATCAGTGGTGTCTGATGCCGGAAGCGTGAGATGAACTTGGTTTTAGTGTGTGAGATGACTAGCCCGAGTGTTTGACAGGTCCGGGCGAACGTGGAGAGTATAGGTTGTTCATGTTGCACTGTAGTAATTTGGAGGAGGATATCATCAGCGTAGCTTATGATGTGACGCAACAAGGAGGAGAAAAGGGAAGAGGAGGTGGAGGAATAAGAAGAGAAGGAAGGAGGAGGAGGAGGAGGAGGAGGAGGAGGAGGAGGAGGAGGAGGAAGGGAAACGTAGGGACAATTATCTCCAACAAATTGAGGAGAAGGAACAACAAGACTCCGACCATCTCTCAGTACAGGAGTTTGTTGTTTCAGTAATTGGTAGAGACAACCCAACTGAATAAAGGAGAATATGAAAGAATTTATATCGGGTTTCATGGCACGAGTGAAATCAGTCAAGTGAGGAAATCTTTTTAGGAACAAAAATTGAATACCGAGTGAGGGATAATTTTCCACAATGATGATCTTTTACATAACTTTGTCTTACGTCTTAAAGAAAATTATATTGGTAATAAATAAACCCCCAAAATATATAAACATTAATTGAATTGTAACAAAATTGAATTGTAACAGTTTATTTAGCCAGAAAAATACAGATACCTCCACACCTCCCTGTCTCCCCTCCACACCTCCCTGCCTCCCCTCCACACCTCCCTGCCTCCCCTCCATGCCTCCCTGTCTCCCCTCCACGCCTCCCTGCCTCCCCTCCACACCTTCCTCCCTCCCCCTCCACACTCCCTGCCTCCCATCCACACCTTCCTGCCTCCCATCCACACCTCCCTGCCTCCCCTCCATGCCTCCCTATCTCCCCTCCGCCTCCCTGTCTCCCCTCCACACCTCCCTCCTACCCTCCACACCTCCCTGTCTCCCCTCCCACACCTCCCTGCCTTCCCTCCACACCTCCCTGCCTCCCCTCCACCTCCTGCCTCCCCTCCACCTCCCTGCCTCCCCTCCACACCACCTGCCTACCCCTCCACACCTCCTTATCTCCCTCACACCTCCCTGCCTCCCCTCACGCCTCCTGCTCCCTCCACACCTCCTTGGCTCCCCTCCACCTCCCTGTCCCCCTCCACGCCTCCTGCCTCCCCTCCACGCCTCCCTGCCTCCCCCTCCACGCCTCCTGCCTCCCCTCCACGCCTCCCTGCCTCCCTCCACACCTCCCTGCCTTCCCTCCACGCCTCCCTGCCTCCTCCACACCTCCCTGCCTCTCCTCCACACCTCCTGCCTCCCACACCTCCTGCCTCCCCTCCACACCACCCTGCCTCGCCCTCCGCCTCCCTCACGCCTACCCTCCACCTCCCTGCCTTCCTCCACCTCCTGCCTCCCCTCCGCCTCCCCTCCCTCCTGCCTCCTCACACCACCCTGCCTCCCCCCTCCACTTCCCCCCCACGCCTCCCTGCCTCCCCCTCCGCCTCCTGCCTCCCTCCACGCCTCCCTGCCTCCCCTCCACGCCTCCCTGCCTCCTCCCTCGCCTTCCCTCCACGCCTCCTGCCTCCCTCCACACCTCCCTGCCTCCCCTCCACACCTCCTGCCTCCCCTCCCACACCCCCTGCCCTCGCCTCCCGCCTCCCTCCCGCCTCCCCTCCACACCTCCTGCCTTCCCTCCACACCTCCCTGCCTCCCTCCGCCTCCCTCCCACCTCCCTGCCTCCCCTCCCCCTGCCTCCCCTCCACACCTCCCTCCACGCCTCCCTGCCTCCCCTCCACACCTCCTGCTCCCTCCACACCTCCCCTCCCCCACCTCCTGCCTCCCTCCACACCTCCCTGCCTCCCCTCACACCTCCTGCCTCCCCCTCCACACCTCCCTGTCTCCCCCCTCCACACCTCCCCTGCCTCCCCTCCATACCTCCTGCCTCCCCCTCCACACCTCCCTGCCTACCCTCCCACACCTCCTGCCTCCCCTCCACACCTCCCTGCCTCCCCCCTCCACACCGCCCTGCCACACCTCCCACACCTCCTGCCTCCCCTCCCACCACCCTGCCCCCCTCCACGCCTCCCCTCCACGCCTCCCCTCCCACCTCCTGCCGCCCCCTCCGCCTCCCTGCCTCCCTCCACACCTCCTGCCTCCTCCACGCCTCCCTGCCTCCCTCCACGCCTCCCTGCTCCCCCCTCCACACCTCACTGCCTCCTCCACACCTCCGTCTCCTCTCCCACGCCACCCTGCCTCCCCTCCACAACTCCCTGCCTCCCACACCTCCCCTCCCACACTTCCTGCCTCCCCCTCCACCTCCCTGCCTCCCCTCCACGCCTCCTCCCTCCTCCCTGCCTCCTGCCTCCCTCCTCCTGCCTCCCCTCCCGCCTCCCTGCCTCCCCTCCAGCCTCCTGCCTCCCCTCACACATCCCTTCCTCCCCTCACCTCCTCACTCCCTCCACGCCTCCTGCCTCCTCCCACACCTCCTGTCTCCCTCCACACCTCCTGTCTCCCCCTCCGCCTCCTGCCTCCCCTCCCAACTCCTGCCTCCCCTCCACCTCCCTGCCTCCCCCTCCACCCTCTGGCCCCACCTCCACACTCCCTGCCTCCCCTCCACACCTCCTGCACCTCCCACACCTCCCCTGCCTCCCCCACACCTCCTGCCTCCCTCCCACCTCCTCCCCTCACACCTCCCTGCCTCCCCCTCCACACCTCCCTGCCGCCCCCTCCACACCTCCTGCCCCCACCTCCCACACCTCCCTGCCTCCCCCTCACGCCTCCCTGCTTCCCTCCACGCCTCCCCCTCCACACCTCCCTTCCTCCCCTCCACCTCCTGCCTTCCTCCCACTCCCTGCCTCCCCCCTCCACCTCCTCGCCCCCCCACCTCCACCTCTGCCTCCCTCCACTGCCTCCTGCCTCCACTCCATGCCTCCTGCCTCCCCTCCCACCTCCCTGACTCCCCTACACCTCCCTGCCTCCCCCCTCCACGCCTCCCTCCCCCACCTCCACACCTCCTGCCTCCCCTCCACACCTCCCTGCCCCCACCTCCACACCTCCCTGCCTCCCCACCTCCCTGCTCTCCTCCCACACCTCCCTGCCTCCCTCCACATCCTCCCTGCCTCCCTCCATCTCCTCCCCCTCCACACCTCCCCTGCCTCCCCCCTCCACCTCCCTGCCCCCCACCTCCACCTCCCTGCCTCCCTCCCATGCCTCCCTGCCTCCCTCCACCTCCCTGCATCCCTCCACACCTCCCTCTCACATCCACCTCCACCCTCCACCTCCTGTTCCCCTCCACGCCTCCTCCCACCTCCTCCTCCCTCCGCCTCCCCTCCACTCCTGCCTCCCCTCCACACCTCCCTGCCTCCCTCCCACCCCCCCCCCCCTCCCGCCTCCCTGCCTCCCCCTCCACACCTCCCTGCCTCCCCTCCACACCTCCCTGCCTCCCCTCCATCCTCCCTGCCCCCACCTCCCACGTCCCTGCCTCCCCTCCACCTCCTGCCTCCCTCCCACCTCCTCCTCCTCCCACGTCTCCCCTGCCTCCCCTCCCACCTCCCCTGCCTCCCCCTTCACGCCTCCTGCCTCCCATCACACCTACCTGCCTACCCTCCACACCTCCTGCCTCCCCTCCACCTCCTGCCTCCCCTCCCACCTCCTGCCTCCCCTCCCACCTCCCTGCCTCCCCTCAACGCCTCCCCTCCCCTCCACCCTTCCTGCCTCCCCTCCGCCTCCTGCCTCCCCTCCACCTCCGTCCTCCCCTCCACGCCTCCCTCCACCTCCCCTCCCGCCTCCCCTGCCTCCTCCTCCACCTCCTGCCTCCCCTCCACACCTCCCTGCTCCCCTCCACTCCCTGTTCCCCTCCACGCCTCCCTGCCTCCCTCCACGCCTCCCTGCTTCCCCCCACGCCTCCTGTCTCCCCCTCCACGCCTCCCTACGTCCCCTCCACGCCCTCCCTGCCTCCCCTCCACGCCCTGTCCCTCCGCCTCCTGTCTCCCCTCCACGCCTCCCTGTCTCCCCTCCACGCCTCCCTGTCTCCCCTCCGCCTCCTGTCTCCCTCCACGCCTCCTGCCTCCCCTCCCACCTCCCTGCCTCCCCTCCACGCCTCCTGTCTCCCCTCCACACCTCCTCCTCCCTCCTCTCCTCCCTGCCTCCCCTCCACACCTCCCTGCCTCCCCTCCACGCCTCCTGCCTCCCCTCCACCTCCTGCCTCCCCTCCACCTCCCTGTCTCCCCTCCACGCCTCCCTGCCTCCCTCCACGCCTCCTTCCTCCCCCTCCACACCTCCCTGCTCCCCTCCCGCCTCCTGCCTCCCTCCACACCTCCCTGTCTCCCCTCCCACACCTCCCTGTCTCCCCTCCACCTCCTGCCTCCCTCCACAATCCCTGCCTCCCTCCACACCTCCTGCCTCCCCCTCCAGCCTCCCTGGCCCCCACCTCCACATCTCCTGCCTCCCCTCCACCTCCCTGCCCCCCACCTCCACACCTCCCGCCTCCACCCACCCCTGCCTCCCCTCCACCTCCTGCCTCCCCTCCACACCTCCTGCCTCCCTCCACACCTCCTGCCTCCCCCCTCCACACCTCCCTGTCCCCCTCCTCCACACCTCCTGCCACCTCCCCTCCGCCTCCTGCTCCCCTCCACCCCCCTCCACACCTCCTTCTCCCCTCCACCTCCTGCCTCCCCTCCACACTTCCCCCTCCCCCCCCTCCACACCTCCCTAGCCCCCCACCTCCACACCTCCTGCCTCCCCCTCCACACCTCCTGCCTCCCCCTCCATGCCTCCTGCCTCCCTCCACACCTCCCCTACTCCCCTCCCACCTCCTGCCTCCATCCACCTCCTACCTCCCCCCTCCACGCCTCCTGCCCCCCACCTACACACGTCCCTGCCTCCCTCCACATCTCCCTGGCCCCCCCCCACACCTCCTGCCTCTCCCCACCTCCTGCCCTCCTCCACCTCCCTGCCTCCCCCCCACACTCCCTGCCTCCCTCCACACTCCTGCCTCCCCTCCACACCTCCTGCCTCCCCTCCACCTCCCTGGCCCCCACCTCCACACCTCCTGCCTCCCCTCCACGCCTCCCTGCCTCCCCTCCACACCTCCCTGCCTCCCTCCACACCTCCCTGCCTCCCTCCACCTCCTGCATCCCTCCACCTCCTCCTCCCCTCCACGCCTCCCTCCACAACTCCTCCTCCCCTCCACACCTCCCCTCCAGCCTCCTGCATCTCCCCTCCACACCTCCCTGCCTCCCCTCCACACCTCCCTGCCTCCCCCCTCCCACCTCCCTGCCTCCCCTCCACACCTCCCTGCCTCCCCCTCCACACCTCCTGCCTCCCCTCCTGCCTCCCTCCCCCTCCTCCACACCTCCTGCCTCCCCTCCACCTCCCTGCCTCCCCTCAAGCCTCCCTGCCTCCCCCCCTCCACCTCCCTGCCTCCCCCTCCACACCTCCCCTGCCTCCCCCTCACGCCTCCCTCCTCCCATCACCTCCTGCCTACCCTTCACACCTCCTGCCTCCCCTCCACCTCCCTGCCTCCCCTCCACGCCTCCCTGCCTCCCCTATCACCTACCTGCCTACCCTCCACACCTCCCTGCCTCCCTCCACACCTCCCTGCTACCCCTCCACACCTCCCTGCCTCCCCCTCCACGCCTCCCCTGCCTCCCTCCACCTCCTGCCCTCCCTCCACACCTCCCTCCTCCCCCCTCCACTCCTCCCTGCCTCCCTCCACCTCCCTGCCTCCCCTCCCCACCTCCCTGCCTCCCTCCACACCTCTCCTCTACCCCTCCACCTCCTCCCTACTCCCCTCCACACCACCCTGCCTCCCCTCCACGCCTCCCCTCCACGCCTCCCCTCCACACCTCCTGCCTTCCTCCACACCTCCCTGCCTCCCCCTCCACCTCCCTGCCTCACTCCACACCTCCCTGCCTCCCCTCCACACCTCCTGCCTCCCCTCCACGCCTCCCTGCCTCCCCTCCACACCTCCCTGCCTCCCCTCACACCTCCCTGTCTCCCCTCCCACACCTCCCTGTCTCCCCTCCGCCTCCCTGCCTCCCTCCACCTCCTGTCTCCCTCTCCACCTCCCTCTCCTCCCCTCCCACAACTCCCCTGCCTCCCCTCCACGCCTCCTGCCTCCCTCCACACCTCCCTGCCTCCCCTCCACGCCTCCTGCCTCCCTCCACACCTCCCTGCCTCCCTCTACCTTCCTGTGTCCCCCTCCACACCTCCTGTCTCCCCTCCACGCCTCCCTGCCTCCCTCCACCTCCCCTGTCTCCCCTCCCACCTCCCTGCCTCCCCTCCACACTCCTGCCTCCCCTCCACGCCTCCTGCCTCCCCTCAACACCTCCCTGCCTCCCCTCCACCTCCCTGTCTCACCTCCACCCCCTCCCTGTCTCCCCTCCCACCTCCCTGCCTCCCTCCACACCTCCCTGCCTTCAAACTGTTGTGATCCCCTCTCACATAGGCCTCATAAAACATGACAGAGTTGATGCCCCTCCAAACTCGCGTCTAACAAAGACACCGTTGAATACAATTTGGGTCTGTCAAAAAACCCCTTAAAACTGTAATTAGGAAGAACTTATTGATGAGTTTGACGCAAGTAGACATGTGCAAACAGGCACTAGTCGATCCATAAGTTTACCATGATGAGATGTATCCGTGAAACATGTATATGGAGCAAGTAACAAGATCACTAGATTACAAGATGTTGTAACCGCTAGATTAGGTTAGGATATAAGTACCTCTGGCAGTATGTTCCTCAAGCAAATGTAAACAAAACTAAATGTAAAGTGTGTGGCCATACATATTCCACACATATTTCTCATTACTGTGTGAAAGATAGAACCTTTGAACGGTCCAAGCACACTGTGTGAAATGGCACAACACTTCATCTATAATGGAATAGCCGACATATTAAGATTGTATCACTTTTTGGACTTAGTAACTATATCAGTTCTCATGTGCAGAACCAAATACGCAATGTGCTGAATACCTCCCACGTAAATGTGAATAACAAAGTGTGAGGCCAGACATACTGCCACCTCCACGCCTGTTCTCACGCATTTGTGAATAAGTTACCCTTTATGTATAGAACTAAACAAATAATGTAAATGAAATACTGTGTACTTTCAGTGCCATATATCCTGACAACCAGGTAATTATTATGGCCCTTTGTAAACCCTACTCTGTAATCCTTTGCACCGCTCCAGATAGTGTTCACAATAAGTAACGCTGCAAGCAGCAATCCATCAAATCATTCCCTCCACACGTCCTGCCTCCCCTCCACACCTCCTGTCTCCCTCCCACACCTCTGTCTCCCCTCCACGCCTCCCTGCCTCCCTCCCCTCCTGCCTCCCTCACGCCTCCCCTCCACACCTCCCTGCCTTCCCTCCACGCCTCCCTGTCTCCCCTCCACGCCTCCCTGCCTCCCCCTCCACCTCCCTCCTCCACCCTTCCACCTCCTGTCTCCCTCCACACCTCCTGCCTTCCCTCCACCTCCCTGCCTCCCTCCACACCTCCTGCCTCCCTCCACCTCCCTGCCTCCCCTCCCACACCTCCCTGCCTCCCCTCCCACCACCTCCTGCCTCCCCTCCACCTCCCTGCCTCCCCTCCACACCTCCCTGCCTCCCCTCCACACCTCCTGCCTCCCCTCCACCTCCCTGCCTCCCCTCCACACCTCTCTGCCCCTCCACACCTCCTGCCTCCCCTCCACACCTCCCTGCCTCCCCTCCCACACCTCCTGCCTCCCCCTCCACACCTCTCTGCCTCCCCTCCCACCTCCTGCCTCCTCCACCTCCTTGCCTCCCTCCACCTCCTTGTCTCCCCTCCCACGCCTCCTGCCTCCCCTCCCCTCCCTGCCTCCCCTCCCACACCTCCCTGCCTCCCCTCCACACCTCCCTGCCTCCCCTCCACACCTCCCTGCCTCCCCTCCACACCTCCCTGCCTCCCTCCACGCCCTCCCTGCCTCCCCTCCACACCTCCCTGCCTCCCTCCCACCTCCTGCCTCCCCTCCACGCCTCCCTGCTCCCCCTCCACACCTCCCTGCCTTCCCTCCGCCTCCTCTCCCCTCCACGCCTCCTGCCTCCCCTCCACCTCTCTGCCTCCCCTCCACGCCTCCTGCTCCCCTCCACACCTCCTTGCCTCCCTCCACACCTCCTGTCTCCCCCTCCACGCCTCCTGCCTCCCTCCACGCCTCCCTGCCTCCCCTCCACACCTCCCTGCCTCCCTCCACACCTCCCCTGCCTCCCCTCCACCTCCCTGCCTCCCTCCACACCTCCTGCCTCCCCTCCACGCCTCCTGCCTCCCTCCACGCCTCCTGCCTCCCCTCCACGCCTCCTGCCTCCCCTCCACACCTCCCTGCCTCCCCCTCCCACCTCCTGCCTCCTCCACGCCTCCCTGTCTCCCCTCCACGCCTCCCTGCCTCCCTCCCTCCACCTCCCCTCCACACCTCCTGCCTCCCCTCCCACCTCCTGCCTCCCCTCCACACCTCCTGCTCCCCTCCGCCTCCCTGCATCCCTCCACGCCTCCTGTCTCCCCTCCACGCCTCCTGCCTCCCCTCCACACCTCCCTGCCTCCCCCTCCCACCTCCCTGCCTTCCCTCCACCACACCTCCTGCCTCTCCTCCACCTCCTGCTCTCCCTCCACCTCCTGTCTCCCCTCCACCTCCCTGCCTCCCTCCACGCCTCCCTGCCTCCCTCCACACCTCCTGCCTCCCTCCACCTCCCTCTCTCCTCTCCCGCCCACCTCCCCTCCACGCCTCCCTGCCTCCCCTCCGCCTCCTGCCTCCCCCTCCACCTCCTGCCTTCCCTCCACGCCTCTCTGCTTCCTCCACGCCTCCCTCCTCCCCTCCACGCCTCCCTGCCTCCCCTCCACACCTCCTGCCTCCTCTCCACCTCCTGCCTCCCTCCACGCCTCCTGCCTCCCCCTCCACGCCTCCCTGCCTCCCCTCCACACCTCCTGCTCCCTCCACCTCCTGCTCCCTCCACGCCTCCTGCCTCCCTCCGCCTCCCTGCCTCCCTCCACGCCTCCTGCCTCCCCTCCCGCCTCCTGCTCCTCCCACCACCTCCCCTTCCTCCCCTCCACGCCTCCCTGCCTCCCCTCCACGCCTCCCCTGCCTCCTCCTCCACACCTCCTGCCTCCCCTCCCACACCTCCCTGCCTCCCCTCCACGCCTCCTGTCCCCTCCACCTCCCTGCCTCCCTCCACGCCTCCTGCCTCCCCTCCGCCTCCTGCTTCCCCTCCGCCTCCCTGTCTCCCCTCCACGCCTCCCTCGTCCCTCCACACCTCCCTGCCTTCCCTCCACGCCTCCTGCCTCCCTCCACGCCTCCCTACCTCCCCCTCCGCCTCCCTGCCTCCCCTCCACGCCTCCCTGCCTCCTCCTCCACACCTCCCTGCCTCCCCTCCACCTCCTGCCTCCCCTCCCACGCCTCCCTGTCCCCTCCACGCCTCCCTGCCTCCCCTCCACGCCTCCTGCCTCCCTCCACGCCTCCCTGTCTCCCCTCCACACCTCCCTGCCTCCCCTCCACACCTCCTGCCTCCCCTCCACGCCTCCCTGCCTCCTCCTCCACCTCCCTGCCTCCCCTCCACACCTCCTGCCTCCCCTCCACGCCTCCTGTTCCCTCCACGCCTCCTGCCTCCCCTCCACGCCTCCTGCTTCCCCTCCACGCCTCCTGCTTCCCTCCGCCTCCCTGCCTCCCCTCCCACCTCCTGTCTCCCCTCCACCCTCCTGTCTCCCCTCCACGCCTCCTGCCTCCCTTCACGCCTCCCTGTCTCCCCTCCACGCCTCCTGTCTCCCCTCCACGCCTCCCTGCCTCCCCCTCCCACCTCCTGCCTCCCCCTCCCGCCTCCCTGTCTCCCCTCCACCTCCCTGCCTTCCCTCCTCGCCTCCTGCCTCCCCTCCCTTCCCCTGCCTCCCTCCACGCCTCCTGCCTCCCCTCCACGCCTCCTGCCTCCCCTCCACACCTCCCCTGTCTCCCCTCACGCCTCCTGCCTCCCTCCACGCCTCCTGCCTTCCCCACCACCTCCCTGTCTCCCTCCACCTCCTGTCTCCCTCCACCTCCTGCCTCCCCTCCGCCTCCCTGTCTCCCCTCCTCCCTCCTGCCTCCCTCCACACCTCCTGCTCCCTCCCGCCTCCCTGCCTCCCTCCACGCCTCCCTGCCTCCCCTCCACCTCCCTGCCTCCCTCCACGCCTCCCTGCCTCCCCTCCACGCCTCCTGTCTCCCTCCACGCCTCCTGCCTCCCCTCCACGCCTCCTGCCTTCCCACCACCACCTCCCTGTCTCCCCTCCACGCCTCCTGTCTCCCCTCCACCTCCTGCCTCTCCTCCACGCCTCCCTGTCTCCCCTCCGCCTCCTGCCTCCCCTCCACGCCTCCCTGCCTCCCCTCCACGCCTCCTGTCTCCCCTCCACGCCTCTCTGTCTCCCCTCCACGCCTCCCTGCCTTCCCTCCGCCTCCCTGCCTCCCCTCCCACGCCTCCCTGTCTCCCTCCACCTCCCCTGCCTCCCTCCACGCCTCCCTGTCCCCTCCACACCTCCTGTCCCCTCCACACCTCCCTACCTCCCCCTCCATGCCTCCTGCCTCCCTCCACGCCTCCCTGTCTCCCCTCCTCGCCTCCTGTCTCCTCCACCCTCCCTGTCTCCCTCCACGCCTCCTGCCTTCCCTCCGCCTCCTGTCCCCTCCACGCCTCCCTGCCTCCCCCTCCACGCCTCCCTGCTTCCTCCACACCTCCTGTCTCCCCTCCCGACTCCTGTCTCCCCTCCCTTCCTGCCTCCCCTCCGCCACCCTGCCTTCCCTCCACGCCTCCTGTCTCCCCTCCACCTCCTGTCTCCCTCCAGCCTCCTGCCTCCCCTCCACGCCTCCCTGTCTCCCCTCCACCTCCTGTCTCCCCTCCACGCCTCCCTGCCTCCCCTCCACGCCTCCTGCCTCCCCTCCACGCCTCCCTGTCTCCCCTCCACGCCTCCCTGTCTCCTCCACGCCTCCCTGTCTCCCTCCACGCCTCCTGTGTCTCCCCTCCGCCTCCTGCCTCCCCTCCACCTCCCTCCTCCCCCCTCCACGCCTCCTGCCTCCCCTCCACGCCTCCTGCCTCCCTCCACACCTCCCTGCCTCCCCTCCACCTCCTGCCTCCCCTCCACCTCCCCTGCCTCCCCTCCTCCTGCCTCCCCTCCACCTCCCTGCCTCCCCCCCTCCACGCCTCCCTGCCTCCCCCTCCCTCTTGCCTCCCCCTCCACGCCCTCCCTGCCTCCCCTCCACACCTCCTGCCTCCCTCCACACCTCCCTGCCTCCCCCTCCACCCCTCCCTGCCTCCCCCTCCACACCTCCCTGCTCCCCCTCCACCTCCCTGTCTCCCCTCCACCTCCCTGCCTCCCCTCCACACCTCCTTGCCTCCCCTCACACCTCCTGTCTTCTCTCTACGCCTCCTGCCTCCCCTCCGCCTCCTGCCTCCCTCCACGCCTCCTGCCTCCCCTCCACGCCTCCTGCCTCCCTCCACACCTCCTGCCTTCCCTCCACGCCTCCTGCTTTCCCTCCACGCCTCCTGCCTCCCCCTCCACGCCTCCTGCCTCCCCTCCCACACCTCCCTGCCTCCCCTCCACCTCCCCTGCCTCTCTCTCCACACCTCCCTGCCTCCCCTTCACACCTCCTGCCTCCCCTCCACGCCTCCTGCCTCCCCTCCACACCCCCTGCCTCCCCTCCACCTCCTGCTTCCCCTCCCACCTCCTGCCTTCCCTCCACCTCCCTGCCTCCCCTCCCACCTCCCTGCTCCCCTCCCACCTCCCTGCCTCCCCTCCCACACCCCTCCCTGCCTCCCCTCCACGCCTCCTGCCTCCCCTCCCCACCTCCTGCTCCCTCCACCTCCTGTCTCCCTCCACCCTCCCTGCCTCCCTCCACGCCTCCCTGCCTCCCCCTCCCGCCCCTCCCTGCCTCCCCTCCACCTCCCTGCCTCCCCTCCACACCTCCTGCCTCCCCTCCCACACCTCCTGCCCTCCACACCTCCTGCCTCCCCCTCCACGCCTCCTGCCTCCCTTCACTCCTCCCTGCCTCCCCTCCACACCTCCCTGCCTCCCCCTCCACCTCCCTGCCTCCCCTCCACACCTCCCTGCCTCCCCCTCCACCTCCCTGCCTCCCCTCCACACCTCCCTGCTGCCCCTCCACACCTCCTGCCTCCCTCCACACCCCCTGCCTCCCCCTCCACGCCTCCCCTCCCGCCTCCCCTCCACACCTCCTGCCTTCCCTCCCTCCTGCCTCCCCCCTCCACGCCTCCTGCCTCCTCCACCTCCCTGCCTCCCTCCCACCTCCCTGCCTCCCCTCCACGCCTCCTGCCTCCCCTCCCACCTCCCTGCCTCCCCTCACACTTCCTGTGTCCCCTCCACCCCTCCCTGTCTCCCTCCACGCCTCCCTGCCTCCCCTCCACCTCCCTGTCTCCCCTCCACACCTCCCTGCCTCCCCTCCACACTCCTGCCTCCCCTCCACGCCTCCCTGCCTCCCTCCACACCTCCTGCCTCCCCTCCCACACCTCCCTGTCTCACCTCCACTCCCTGTCTCCCCTCCACGCCTCCCTGCCTCCCCTCCACCCTCCCTGCCTTCAAACTGTTGTTGTCCCTCTCCCATAGGCCTCATAAAACATGCAGTTGATGCCTCATAAACTCGCTCTAACAAAGACACCGTTGAACACAATTTGGGTCTGTCAAAAGCAAAAACTGTAATTAGGAACTTATTGATGAGTTTGGCCGCAGTGAACATGTGCAAACAGGCACTAATCGTCCATAATTTACCATGATAAAATATCCAGTGGCATGTATATAGCAACAACAAATCACTAGAATACAAAATATTTGTAACCCCTAAATTAAGGTTGTAAATACCTCTGTAGTATGTTCCTCAAGCAGATGTAAACAAAACTAAATGTAAAGTGTGTGGCCATACATGTGGCCATTTAGCTAACCATCTCACTTTGTGTGAAGATAAAACACACGGGACAGGTCAAGCACACTGTGTGAAATGGCACAACACTTCATCTATAATGGCAAGATAGCCGACATATTAAGATTGTATCCACTTTTTTGACTTAGTAACTATATCAGTTCTCATGTACAGAACCAAATACGCAATGTGCTTGAATACCTCCCGTAAATGTGAATAACAAAGTGTGAGGCCAGACATACTGCCTCACACGCCTGTTCTCTGCATTTGTGAATAAGTTACCCTTTATGTATAGAACTAAACAAATAATGTAAATGAAATACTGTGTAACTTTCGGTGCCATAATATCCTGACAACCGGGGTTAATTATTATGACCCTTTGTAAACCCTACTCTGTAATCCTTTTTGCGCTACCGCTCACGGATGAGTGTGGGTGCACAATAAAGTAGCCGCTGCAAGCAGCAAAATCAAAAATCAAAATCATTCCCTCACACGTCCTGCCTCCTCCACACCTCCCTGTCTCCCCTCCACACCTCCTGTCTCCCCTCCGCCTCCTGCCTCCCTCCCCACCTCCCTACCTCCCTCGCCTCCCTCCACCTCCCTGCCTTCCCTCCACCTCCCTGTCTCCCCTCCACGCCTCCTGCCTCCCCTCCACACCTCCCTCCTCTCCCTTCCACCTCCCTGTCTCCCCTCCACACCTCCCCTGCCTTCCCTCCACACCTCCTGCCTCCCCTCCACCTCCTGCCTCCCTCCACACCTCCCTGCCTCCCTCCACACCTCCTTGCCTCCTCCCACACCTCCTGCCTCCCTCCACCTCCTGCCTCCCCTCCACACCTCCCTGCCTCCCCTCCACACACCTCCCTGCCTCCCTCCACACCTCCCTGCCTCCCCTCCACCTCCCTGCTCCCCTCCCCACACCTCCCTGCCTCCCTCCACACCTCCCTGCCTCCCCCTCCACCTCCTGCCTCCCTCCACACCTCTCTGCCTCCCCTCCCTCCCTCTCCACACCTCCTGGCTCCCCTCCACACCTCCTGCCTCCCTCCGCCTCCCTCCTGCCTCCCCTCCGCCTCCTGCCTCCCCTCCACACCTCCCTGCCTCCTCCACCTCCTGCTCCCTCCACCTCCTGCCTCCCCTCCACACCTCCCTGCCTCCCCTCCACGCCTCCCCTCCCTCCCCTCCACCCCTCCCCTCCTCCCCTCCACCTCCCTGCCTCCCCTCCCACCTCCCTCTCCCCCCTCCACCTCCTGCCTTCCCTCCGCCTCCCTGTGTCTCCCCTCCCACGCCTCCCTGCTCCCCTCCACCTCTCTGCCTCCTCCACGCCCCTCCCTGCCTCCCCTCCCTCCTCCTTGCTCCCTCACACCTCCTGTCTCCCCTCCACGCCTCCTGCCTCCCTCCACGCCTCCCTGCCTCCCCTCCCACCTCCCTGCCTCCCCTCCCACACCTCCTGCCTCCCTCCACCTCCTGCCTCCCCTCCACACCTCCCTGCCTCCCCCTCCACGCCTCCTGCCTCCCCTCCGCCTCCTGCCTCCCCTCCGCCTCCCTGCCTCCCCTCCACACCTCCCTGTGCCTCCCCCTCCACACCTCCTGCTCCTCCTCCACCCTCCCTGTCTCCCTCCACGCCTCCCTGCCTCCCCTCCACACCTCCTGCCCTCCCCTCCACACCTCCTGCCTCCCCTCCCACACCTCCTGCCTCCCCCCTCCTCCTGCCTCCTGCCTCCCCCCTCCACGCCTCCCTCTGCCTCCCCCTCCACCTCCTGCTCCCCTCCCACACCTCCCTGCCTCCCCTCCACACCTCCCTGCCTTCCCTCCACACCTCCCTGCCTCCCTCCACCTCCCTGCTCCCCCTCCCACCTCCTGCCTCCCCTCCCACCTCCCTGCCTCCCCTCCACGCCTCCTGCCTCACCTCCACCTCCTGCCTCCCCTCACACCTCCCCTCTCTCCTCTCCGCCTCCCTGCCTCCCCTCCAAGCCTCCTCTGCCTCCCCTCCACACCTCCGCCTCCCCTCCCACCTCCCTGCCTTCCCTCCACACCTCCTGCTCTCCCTCCACGCCTCCTGCTCCCCTCCCACTCCTCCACCTCCCTCCCACACCTCCCTGCCTCCCCTCCACCTCCCTGCCTCCCCCTCACGCCTCCCTGCCTCCCCTCCGCCTCCCTGCCTCCCCTCCACACCTCCTGCCTCCCCCTCCACACCTCCCTGCCTCCCCTCCACGCCTCCTGCCTCCCCCTCCACGCCTCCCTGCCTCCCCTCCTCCTGCCTCCCCTCCCACGCCTCCTGCCTCCCCTCCACCTCCCTTCCTCCCTCCACGCCTCCTGCCACCTCCCTCCGCCTCCTGCCTCCTCCTCCCACCTCCTGCCTCCCTCCACCTCCTGCCTCCCCTCCACGCCTCCCTGTCTCCCCTCCACGCCTCCCTGCCTCCCCTCCACCCCTGCTTCCCTCCACGCCTCCCCTCGTCCCCTCCACACCTCCCTGCCTCCCCTCCACCTCCCTGTCTCCCCTCACGCCTCCTGTCTCCCCCTCCACGCCTCCCTGTCTCCCCTCCACGCCTCCTGCTCCCCCTCCACGCCTCCCTGTCTCCCCTCCACGCCTCCTGTCTCCCCTCCACGCCTCCTGCCTCCCTCCACACCTCCTGCCTCTCCTCCACACCTCCTGCCTCCCCCTCCACCTCCCTGCCTCCCCCTCCACCTCCTGCCTCCCCTCCACACCTCCCTGCCTCCCCTCCACACCTCCTGCTTCCCCTCCACACCTCCTGCCTTCCCTCCACACCTCCTGCCTCCCCTCCCACACCTCCTGCTCCCCTCCACACCTCCTGTCTCCCCTCCACACCTCCCTGCCTCCCCTCCGCCTCCACCACCTCCCCTCCACACCTCCTTGCTCCCTCCACACCTCCCTGTCTCCTCTCCACGCCTCCTGCCTCCCCTCCACGCCTCTGCCTCCCCTCCACGCCTCCCTGCCTCCCCTCCACACCTCCCTGCCTCCCTCCACACCTCCTGCCTCCCCTCCACCTCCCTGCCTTCCCTCCACACCTCCTCCTCCCCTCCACCTCCCTGCCTCCCTCCACCTCCCTGTCTCCCCTCCACCCCCTCCCTGCCTCCTCCACGCCTCCTGCTCCCCTCCCACCTCCTTCCTCCCCACCTCCCACCTCCCTGTCTCCTCTCCGCCTCCCTGCCTCCCTTCCACACCTCCTTGCCCCCTCCACACCTCCCTGTCTCCTCTCCACCTCCTGCCTCCCTCCACGCCTCCCTGCCTCCCCCCTCCACGCCTCCCTGCCTCCCCTCCCACACCTCCTGCCTCCCTCCACACCTCCTGCCTCCCCTCCACGCCTCCTGCACTCCCCACCACACCTCCCTGTCTCCTCCCGCCTCCCTGTCTCCCCTCCACGCCTCCCTGTCTCCCTCCACGCCTCCCTGTCTCCCACCCTCCTCGCCTCCTTGCCTCCCCTCCCACACCTCCTGCCTCCCTCCACGCCTCCCTGCCTCCCTCACGCCTCCCTGCCTCCCCTCCACACCTCCCTGCCTCACTCCACGCCTCCCTGCCTCCCTCCGCCTCCCTGTGTCTCCTTCACGCCTCCTGCCCCTCACGCCTCCTGCCTTCCCTGCACCTCCCTGTCTCCCCTCCACGCCTCCTTCCCCTCCGCCTCCCTGCCTCTCCTCCACGCCTCCTGTCTCCTCACGCCTCTCTGCCTCCCCTCCACGCCTCCCTGCCTCCCCTCCACGCCTCCCTGTCTCCCCTCCACGCCTCCCTGTCTCCCCTCCACGCCTCCACCGCCCTCCACGCCTCCCTCCTCCCCTCCACTCCTCCCTGTCTCCCCTCCACGCCTCCCTGCCTCCTCACACCTCCCTGTCCTCCACCTCCTATCACCCTCACACCTCCCTGTATCTCCCCTCCACGCCTCCCTGTCTCCCCCTCCGCCTCCTGCCTCCCTCCACGCCTCCCTCCCTCCCCTCCCGCCTCCCTGTCTCCTCCACGCCTCCCTGTCTCCCCTCACGCCTCCTCCCTCCCATCCACGCCTCCCTGTCTCCTCCACGCCTCCTGCCTCCCTCCACGCCCTCCCCTGCCTCCCCTCCACGCCTCCCTGCCTCCCCTCCACGCCTCCCTGCCTCCCCTCCACGCCTCCCTGTCTCCCCTCCGCCTCCTTCTCACCACGCCTCCCTGCCTTCCCTCCACGCCTCCCTGTCTCCCCTCCACCCCCTGCCTCCCCTCCACGCCTCCTGCCTCCCCTCCACGCCTCCTGTCTCCCCTCCACGCCCTGCCTCCCCTCCCGCCTCCTGTCTCCCTCCACGCCTCCTGCCTCCCCTCCACGCCTCCTGCCTCCCCTCCGCCTCCTGTCTCCCCTCCACGCCTCCTGTCTCCCTCCACGCCCTCCTGCCCCCCTCCACGCCTCCCTGCCTCCACTCCACACCTCCTGCCTCCCCCTCCACGCCTCCTGCCTCCTCCACGCCTCCCTGCCTCCCCTCCACACCTCCCTGCCTCCCTCCCACCTCCCTGCCTCCCCTCCACCTTGCCCTGCCTCCCTCCACCTCCCTGCCTCCCCCTCCACACACCTCCCTGCCTCCCCCTCCCACACACCTCCTTGCCTCCCCCTCCACGCCTCCTGCCTCCCTCCACGCCTCCCTGTCTCCCCTCCACGCCTCCTGCCTCCCCTCCACGCCTCCTGCCTCCCCTCCACCCCCCTGCCTCCCCTCCACGCCTCCTGTCTCCCTCCACGCCTCCCTGCCTCCCTCCACGCTCCCTCCCCCCTGCCTCCCTCCACGCCTCCCTGCCTCCCTCCACCCTCCTGCCTCCCCTCCACGCCTCCTGCCTCCCCTCCACGCCTCCCTGCCTCCCTCCACGCCTCCCTGCCTCCCTCCGCCTCCCTGCCTCCCTCCACACCTCCCTCTGCCCTCCTCCCACACGCCTCCCTGCCTCCCTCCACACCTCCCTGCCTCCTCCCCACACCCTCCCTGCCTCCCTCCACCCCCTGCCTCCACACCTCCCTGCCTCCCTCCGCCCTGCCTCCTGCCTCCCTCCCTGCCTCCCTGCCCTCCACGCTCTCCCTGCCTCTCCGCCACCTCCTGCCTCCCTCCCCACGCCTCCCATACACCCTGCTCTCCACGCCTCCCTTGCCCTCCTCTGCGCCTCCTGCTTCTCCACGCATCCTCCTTCCACGCCTCCTCGCCTCCCTCCATGCCTCTCTGCTCTCCCCTCCATCGCCTTCTCCTGCTCCTCTACGCCTCTCTGCTTCTCCCTCCACGCCTCTGCCTCCATCGCGCCATCTCGCTTCCTCACACCTCCTGCCTCTCACACGCCTCCCCTCGCCTCCCCCACACCTCCCTGCCTCCCTGCCTCCCTCCACACTCCCTCCATGCCTTGCCTCCACGCCTCCCGCCTCCCTCCCGCCTCCTCCTGCCTCCCTCTCCACGCCTCCCTGCCTCCCTCCACGCCTCCCTGCCTCCTCCACCTCCCTGTCTCCACACCTCCCTGCCTCCCTCCACGCCTCCCTCCTGCTCCACCTCCACGCCTCCCCTCCTCGCCTCCCTCCACACCTCCTGCCTCCCTCCCCACACCTCCCCTGCCTCCCTCCACACCTCCCCTGCCTCCCTCCACGCCTCCTGCTCTCCCTCCACGCCTCCCCCTGCCTCCCTCCACACCTCCCTGCCTCCCTCCACACCTCCCCGCCTCCCCTCCACACCTCTGCCTCCCTCCACACCTCCTGCCTCCCTCCACACCTC
This sequence comes from Homarus americanus, assembly GCF_018991925.1. Lineage (NCBI taxonomy): Eukaryota > Metazoa > Arthropoda > Malacostraca > Decapoda > Nephropidae > Homarus > Homarus americanus. The sequence goes on from NW_024743602.1 coordinate 61,579, forward strand.
CCTGCCTCCCCTCCCCCTGCCTCCCTCCACACCTCCCTGTCTCCTCCACACCTCCTGCCTCCCCCACACCCTCCCTGCCTCCCCCCACGCCTCCCCTGCCTCCCCACACCTCCCGCCTCCCTCCACGCCTCCCCGCTTCCCTCCCACGCCTCCCTCCCGCCTCCCTCCACGCCTCCCCCTGCCTCCTCCACACCTCCTCCCCTGCCTCCCTCCACGCCTCCCCTGCCTCCCCACATCCCCGCTCCTCCACACCTCCCCTGCCTCCCTCCACACCTCCCTGCTCCCTCCACGCCTCCTCTTCCCCTCCACGCCTCCCCCTGCTCCACGCCCTCCCCTGCCTCTCCCTCCACGCCTCCCTGCCTCCCTCCTGCCTCCCCTCCACACCTCCCTGCCTCCCCCACACCTCCCTGCCTCCCTCCACGCCTCCCTGCCTCCCTCCCTGCCTCCCTCCAGCCTCCCTGCTCCCCTCCACGCCTCCCTGCTCCCCTCTCGCCTCTACGCCTCCCCTGCCTCCCTCCCTGCCTCCCCCGCCTCCCTCCATGCCTCCCTGCCTCCCTCCACGCCTCCCTGCCTCCCTCCCCCCCCTCCACGCCTCCCTGCTCTCCCTCCACGCCTCCCTGCCTCCCTCCACGCCTCCCTGCCTCCCTCCTCCCTCCACGCCTCCCCTGCCTCCCTCCCTGCCTCCCTCCTCCCTGCCTCCCTCCCCTGCCCTCCTGCCTCCCTCCCTGCCTTCCACGCCTCCCCCTGCCTCCCCTCCACGCCTCTGCCTCCCTCCACGCCTCCTCCCTCTCACCGCCCCCTGCCTCCCTGCCTCCCTCCCCGCCTCCCCGCCTCCCTCCTGCCTCCCTGCCTCCCTCCCCTGCCATCCACGCCTCCCTGCTCTCCCTCCACTCCCTGCCTCCCTCCACGCCTCCTCCTCCCCTCCACGCCTCCCCTGCCTCCCTCCCCTGCCCCCTCCACGCCTCCTCCTCTCCCTCCCTCCTCCATGCCTCCCCTGCTCTCCCATGCCTCTCCCTCCACGCCTCCCTGCTCCCCTCCCTGCTCTCCTCCACGCCTCTCCTGGTCCCCACCTCCACAACCCTGTCATATTCCCCTGACCCATATCCTCAAAGACACTAGGCATCCCATATCAGCACCAACTGTGAACCCACGCCCCATCTCTGGTAAAAATACACAATAATAATATAACTAACGGTTTATTGAGAGCTTAGCAGCCAGAACGCAAAATATACAGTTACATATTTGGGGAATGGGTTATGAATTACAAATAATATACAAGTGACATAAGTGACACAAATAAGACATATAGTAACTTAGATGGGGAAAAAGCTCAAACTACAGTTCATTTCAACATAGTGACAGGTGTAGGGAGCAGTGTTTACTGGGAGTGAATAAATTGATTTATTACATGTTGATAATTTTACAATGGTTGGGACTGGGCTGTCTTATAGCCACTGCCCGTGCACGTATGGGCTGGATGCGTTGTGGTGTCAACAGCAATTCTCGGACAGGGATCTCAGGTGGTGGGGGCCGTGTCGGGATAGGAAGCTTTCTACCAAATTCTGTACATGAGGCCGTGGTGATGGTCAGTGAGAGTCGAAAAGGCTGATATGTGGAGTAGGAAGGGGAGAGAATAATCTTGCATGCCCTCTTTTGCACTTTTTCTAGGTGTTTACGTTGTGTGGCATTTAGGGAGGAAGACCAGGTGGGGGAGGCATAGGTGAGCTTGGGAAATATGAATGTTGTGTATACACTGAGGAGCTCGTGTGCGGGAACTCCGAGGGACTTGAGTCGGCGGAGGAGGTGGAGACGGAAACTGGAGGATTTGACAACTTCACTGACGTGTGGTTTCCAATTTAGTTTGTTGTCTATGGTGACGCCGAGGAGCTTCGTGGAATCTACAACCTGGAGTGTGTTCGGACCTAGGGTAATGGAAGGCGGTGGGACAATGTCGGAGGAGAGGTTGATGTGCATAACCATGGTCTTGGTATGGTTGATGGTGTGTGTGTGTGTGTGTGTGTGTGTGTGTGTGTGTATAGTATAGTATATCGAGGACGTGGAATCAGCTTTGGGAGTAGTTAAGACGATTAGGGAGAGTTCGCTCTATGGTAATACTGAACCAACCGCATCACCGACCATGACTACTTGAGGCTTGAGTGACATTAACCACTCTGTCTGTCAATGGTCTGAACTTTAAACTCCAAGCTTTGTCAGATACTGTAATAAACTCATCTCTCTTCGACTCAACTAAGTGAAGAAAATAAATCCTTCTTTCCTCAGTGTTTGACTATTTTGAAACTGATTCATTTTCTTTTCTTCAAACATACTTGATCCTTTTCGATTGTTCCATCACATCATCCTGTCATTTATCTTACCCCACTAATACGTCCCCCAGACACCAAACAACTCCAGTTATTGATTTAATGTGTCTCCTACGTGATGTATCCTAAAGCATCTCTCTCTCAACCTTCTGCACCAACGTATCGATTCATCATAAAGGTTCAGATCATCTCGGTATATTTTCAACCTTGTGTCTTTTAATTATTTTTTTTAGAAACGTCATCTCTCGAGACCTTTACTCTATTCTTTGATGTAACTGTCCCGGAAGGAAGAGGTTCGAAGTTTAATAGAGTCCTGACCTGGGTATGTGAACTTTGAGTCTTAAAGGATAGATAAGATAAAAGACACTAGCTGAAGACTCTAAACAAAAATATAGATTGAAGACAAGTGCTTAAGAAGACAATACTGAGGTCCTCTGCTGGGTCGTGCGGGGGGACAGACAATTTCCTAAAGACCCTCACTAATGGGCTCTAACTGCAAATTAAAGGGAATAATCCTCTCTTAATGGTAGTGTTGGTTTTGTCATTAACGGCGGAAGTGCGTGTTACCCTTGTAGTAAGATTAGGGTGGTGAGTGTGGTGTGTTGAGTGCGTGATGTGTGGTGTGGTGAGTGAAGTGAGTGGTGTTAGTTGCGTCTTGCCGTAATTCCGTCTGTGTGTGTGCGTTTATACCCATCGTGAAAGTGACATCAGTGGTGTGTCAAGTGAGTGGCGAGTGGACTGGGTGTGGCGAGTGGTGAGGGAGTAAGATACGTCATAACCAGACACAGGTGAGGAACTGCTGTTTACACGTGAAGATAAAAGTACGCCTCATAGCCTTGACGGTGTGTTAGGTGAGCGTGGATACAGTACTTAGCCTTCAGTACATAAGTCACTATGGTAACTGGCACTACACTCGACTTCCTTCTCTTCCCCGACTGTAAAAGTAAGTGCTCATTTTACAACTGGGAAAACCGAGGTGACAATAGATGCGAACCAGCGATCATTAGGACATCAACCGAGTGTTGTATCCACTTGGTCACTGTACCTCTACTATTTTTTTTACTATATATGATAATTGCACATTTTCTAACACAAACAAGCACATACACACATTACCCAGCCCCAACAAACAAACAAACATCAACCAGCCTCCTAAAAGAGAACTTTTTTCTCTGGCAAAGTCAGATTCCAAAAAGCACTGCAGGAGGCAACACAAGCATTTAGTGAACCAGAGTTTATAATTACCCAAAGTGGTATTGGTCCTAACAACAAAAACTGTACACAAGTTTTTACCCCCAAAATGATCTTGACCTGAAACTAGAGATAATGTGAGAGTTAATTGTAAAGAAGAGGCGGAATGTGGTTAAGTGTTTATGGTTTAGTGATGCTGGAGAAGGAAACACTGATCATGAGAGAATATTATGTACCTATGTGTGATGATCTTTGGTCCATTACAACATAATACATTAGCAGAACTTCGTATGTCTTTCTTAATAATATCTCCTTCTGTCACCAGCACGGCCGTGTAGGGTCACCACCTGGCCGTAATACACCAGAAGCCACAGTCAGTTGTCAGTGTTTATGCTGGAGACGTGATAATGAAATTCCTCAGCGGCCGCCACAAGTGTTCACCCGCTGCTGCCCCTCCTCCCCCGC
>NW_024743603.1:0-29198 GCF_018991925.1 Homarus americanus
TCGGTGACGCTGCGTTTGATTTACGTATTTGTAGCTTCCGTATTCTGAGGGGAATCCACCGTCTTCTGGGGCAGAATCCTACCGTCTCCTGGAGCAGAATCTACCACTGCCTATTCTGAGGTGGAATCCTATCATCTCCACAGGGCAAGAATCCTATAGTATTTTAGGCGGAATCCTACCTATTCTGGGGCAGAATCCTACCGTATTCGCAGGGCGGAATCCTACGTATTCTGGCCGAGGAATCCTGCTGCCCTGGGTGGAATCCTACATTGCAGGCGGAATCCAGCCGCTCCTGGGGTAGAATGCTACCGTATTTTTGGCGAAATCCTACCCTGTTCTGGGCAGAATCTTAACGTATTCTGGGTCGGAATCCTACCGTATTCTAGGGAGGATTCCTACCGTCTTCTGGGGCAGAATCCTACCCTATTCTGAGATGTAATCCTACCGTCTTCAGGGGCGGAATCCTACCATCTTCTGGGCCAGAATCCTACCCTATTCTGGGACGGATTTAAATTGTCTTCTGGGGCAGAATCCTACCGTATTTTGAGGCGGAATCCTACCGTATTCTGAGGAGGAATCCTACCGTCTCCTGGGCCAGAATCCTACGGTATTTTAGGCGGAATCCTACCCTATTCTGGGGCGGCATCCTACCGTACTCTGGGGCGGAATCCTACAGTCTTTTGGGGCAGAATCCTACCCTATTCTGGGACAGAATACTACCGTCCTCTGGGGCAGAATACTACCGTCTTCTGGGGCAGACTCCTACCGTATTCTGAGGCGGAATCCTACCCTATTGTGGGACGGAATCCTACCGTCTTCTGGGGCGGAATCCTACCGTATTCTGAGGTGGAATCCTACCAAATTCTGAGACAGAATCCTACCGTCTCCTGGAGCGGAATCCTACAGTATTCTGAGGTGGAATCCTACCATCTCCTGGGTCAGAATCCTACCATATTTTAGGTGGAATCCTACCCTATTCTGGGGCAGAATCCTACTGTATTCTGAGGCGTAATCCTTCCGTATTCTGAGGGGGAATCCTACCGTCTTCTGGGGCAGAATCCTACCGTCTCCTGGAGCAGAATCCTACTGTATTCTGAGGTGGAATCCTATCATCTCCTAGGGCAGAATCCTATAGTATTTTAGGCGGAATCCTACCCTATTCTGGGGCAGAATCCTACCGTATTCTGGGGCGGAATCCTACCGTATTCTGAGGCGGAATCCTACTGTCTCCTGGAGTGGAATCCTACCGTATTCTGAGGCGGAATCCAACCGTCTCCTGGGGTAGAATACTACCGTATTTTAGCCGAAATCCTACCCTGTTCTGGGGCGGAATCTTACCGTATTCTGGGGCGGAACCCTTCCGTCTTCTGGGGCAGAATCCTACCGTATTCTGAGGCAGAATCCTACCGTATTCTGAGGCAGAATCCTACCGTATTCTGAGGCGGAATCCTACCGTCTCCTGGAGCAGAATCCTACCGTATTCTGAGGCAGAATCCTACCGTATTCTGAGGCGGAATCCTATCATCTCCTGGGGCAAAATCCTACAGTATTTTAGGCGGAATACTACCGTCTTCTGGGGTGGAATCCTACCGTCTCCTGGAGCAGAATCCTACCGTCTCTTGGAGTGGAATCCTACCGTATTCTGAGACGGAATCCTATCATCTCCTGGGGCAGAATCCTACACTATTTTAGGCGGAATCCTACTCTATTCTGGGTCGGAATCCTACCGTATTCTAGGGAGGATTCCTACCGTCTTCTGTGGCAGAATCCTACCCTATTCTGAGATGTAATCCTACCGTCTTCAGGGGCGGAATCCTACCGTATTCTGAGGATGAATCCTACCCTATTCTGGGACGGAATGCTACCGTATTCTGAGGCGGAATCCTACCGTCTCCTGGGGCAGAATCCTACAGTATTTTAGGCGGAATTCTACTCTATTCTGGGGTGGAATCCTACCGTATTCTGAAGGGGAATCCTACCTTCTCCTGGAGCGGAATCCTACCGTCTCCTGGGACAGAATCCTACCGTGTTTTAGGCGGAATCCTACCCTATTCTAGGGCGGCCTCCTACCGTATTCTGGGGCGGAATCCTACCGTCCTCTGGCCCAAAATCCTACCCTATTCTAGGGCGGCCTCCTACCGTATTCTGGGGCGGAATCCTTCCGTCTTCTGGGGCAGAATCCTACCATCTCCTGGAGCGGAATCCTACCGTATTCTTAGGCGGAATCCTACCGTCTCCTGGGGTAGAATCCTACCGTGTTTTAGGCGGAATCCTACCCTATTCTAGGGCGGTCTCCTACCGAATTCTGGGGCGGAATCCTACCGTCTTCTGGCCCAAAACCCTACCCTATTCTGGGACCGAATTCTACCGTCTTCTGGCGCGGAATCCTACCGTATTCTGAGGCGGAATCCTACCGTCTCTTGGAGTGGAATCCTACCGTCTCCTAGGGCAGAAATGTACCGTATTTTAGCCGAAATCCTACCCTATTCTGGGGCGGAATCTTACCGTATTCTTGGGCGGAATCCTTCCGTCTTCTGGGGCAGAATCCTACTGTATTCTGAGGCAAAATCCTACCGGAGGCGGAATCCTACCGTCTCCTGGAGCAGAATCCTACCGTATTCTGAGGCAAAATCCTACCGTATTCTGAGGCAGAATCCTACAGTATTTTAGGCGGAATCCTACCATATTCTGGGGCGGATTCCTACTGTCTTCTGGGGCAGAATCCTACCCTATTCTGAGATGTAATCCTACCGTATTCAGGGGCGGAATCCTACCGTATTCTGAGTTTGAATCCTACCCTATTCTGGGACGGAATCCTACCATATTCTGAGGCGGAATCCTACCAAATTATGAGGCGGAATCCTACTGTCTCCTGGAGCGGTATCCTACAGTATTCTGAGGCGGAATCCTACCGTCTCCCTGGGCAGAATCCTACCGTATTTTAGGCGGAATCCTACCCTATTCTGGGGCAGAATCCTACCGTGTTCTGGGGCGGATTCCTACCCTATTTTTCGACGGAATCCTACTGTATTCTGAGGAGTAATCCTGCCATATTCTGAGGGGGAATCCTACCGTCTCCTGGAGCGGAATCCTACCATATTCTGAGATGGAAACCTACCGTCTCCTGGGGCAGAATCCTACCGTATTTTAGCCGAAATCCTACCCTATTCTGGGGCGGAATCTTATCGTATTCTGGGGCGGAATCCTTCCGTCTTCTGGGGCAGAATCCTTCTGTCTTCTGGGGTAGAATCCTACCGTATTCTGGGGCAGAATCCTACCGTATTCTGAGGCAGAATCCTACCATATTCTGAGGCGGAATCCTACCGTCTCCTGGAGCAGAATCCTACCGTATTCTGAGGCGGAATCCTATCATCTCCTGTGGCAGAATCCTACAGTATTTCAGGCGGAATCCTACCCTATTCTGGGGCGGAATCCTATCGTCTTCTGGGGCAGAATCCTACCCTATTCTGAGATGTAATCCTACCGTCTTCTGGGGCGGAATCCTACCGTCTTCTGGGGCGGAATCCTACCGTATTCTGAGACGGAATCCTACCGTATTCTGTGGCGGAATCCTACACTATTCTGGGGTGGAATCTTACCACATTCTGGGGCGGAATCCTACCATATTCTGAGATGGAATCCTACCGTATTCTGAGGCAGAATTCATCCGTCTTCTGGGGTAGAATCCTACCGTATTCTGGGGCAGAATTCTACCATATTCTGAGGCGGAATCCTACCATATTCTGAGATGGAATTCTACCGTATTCTGGGGCGGAATCCATCCGTCTTCTGGGGTAGAATCCTACCGTATTCTGGGGCAGAATTCTACCATATTCTGAGGAGGAATCCTACCATATTCTGAGGCGGAATACTACCGTCTTCTGGGGTGGAATCCTAACGTCTCCTGGGGCCGAATCCTACAGTATTTTAGGCGGAATCCTACTCTATTCTGGGTCGGAATCCTACCGTATTCTGTGGTGGATTCCTACCGTTTTCTGGGGCAGAATCCTACCCTCTTCTGGGGCGGAATCCTACTGTCTTCTGGGGCGGAATCCTACCGTGTACTGAGGATGAATCCTACCCTATTCTGGGACGGAATCCTACTGTATTCTGAGGCGGAATCCTTCCAAATTCTGAGGCGAAATCCTACCTTCTCCTGGAGCGGTATTCTACAGTATTCTGAGGTGGAATCCTACCGTCTCCTGGGGCAGAATCCTACCGTATTTTAGGCAGAATCCTACCGTATTCTGGGGCAGAATCCTACCCTATTTTAGGCGGAATCCTACCCTGTTCTGGGGCAGAATCCTACCCTCTTCTTGGACAGAATCCTACCGTCTTTTGTGGTGGAATCCTACCGTCTCCTGGAGCGGTATCCTACAGTATTCTGAGGTGGAATCCTACCGTTTCCTGGTGCAGAATCCTACCGTATTTTAGGCAGAATCCTACCCTATTCTGGGGCGGAATCCTACTGTGTTTTTGGCGGAATCCAACGGTATTCTGGAGGCGGAACTTACCTCATTCTGGGCGGAATCACCGTCTGCCAAGAATCCTACCGTATTTTAGGCGGAATTACCTTATTCTGGGGCGGAATCCTACCGTCTCCTGCAGAACTTAACGTGTTTTAGCAGAATCCCACCATATTCTGAGGCAGAATCCTACCGTCTTCTGGGGGTGAATCCTCACCGTCTTCTGGAGCGAATCCACCGTATTCTGGAGATGGAATCACCGTCTCCTGGGGCAGAATCCTACCGTATTTTAGCCGAAATCCTACCCTATTCTGGGGCGGAATCTTATCGTATTCTGGGGCAGAATCCTACTGTCTTCTGGGGCGGAATCTTTCCGTCTTCTGGGGCAGAATCCTACCATATTCTGAGGCAGAATCCTACCGTATTCTGAGGCGGAATCCTACCGTATTCTGGGGCAGAATCCTACCGTATTCTGAGGCAGAATCCGACCATATTCTGAGGCAGAATCCTACCGTATTCTGAGGCGGAATCCTACCGTCTCCTGGAGCAGAATCCTACTGTGTTCTGAGGCGGAATCGTATCGTCTCCTGAGGCAGAATCCTACAGTATTTTAGGCGGAATCCTACCCTATTCCGAGATGTAATCCTACCGTCTTCTGGAGCGGAATCCTACCGTATTCTGAGGTGGAAGCCTACCGTATTCTGAGGCGGAATCCTACCGTATTCTGAGGTGGAATCCTACCGTCTCCTGGGGCAGAATTCTACCGTATTCTGAGGCGGAATCCTACCGTATTCTGTGGCGGAATCCTACCGTATTCTGAGGCGAAATCCTACCGTCTCCTGGATGGGAATCCTACCGTATTCTGAGGTGGAATCCTACCGTCTCCTGGGGCAGAATCCTTTCGTATTTTATGCGGATTCCTACCGCATTCTGGGGCAGAATTCTACCCTATTTTAGGTGGAATCCTGCCCTATTCTGGGGCAGAATCCTACCCTTTTCTGGGGCGGAATCCTACCGTCTTCTGGGGCAGAATCCTACCCTATTCTGGGACGGAATCCTACCGTATTCTGGGGCGGAATCTACCATATTCTTGCGCAGAATCCTACCGTTTTCAAGTGAATCCTACCGTATTCTGGGATGGAATCCTTACAGTATTTTAGGTGATTCCTACCGTATTCTGGCGAACCTACCGTCTTCTGGGGCAGAATCCTCCTTATTCTGGGACGGAATCCTACCGTATTCTGGGGCGGAATCCTACCGTATTCTGGGGCAGAATCCTACCGTCTTCTGGGACCGAATCCTACCGTCATCTGGGGCCGAATCCTACCGTATTCTGGTATGCAATCCTACCGTATTCTGGTATGCAATCCTACCGTATTCTGGTATGAAATCCTACCGTATTCTGCTGCAGAATCCCACCATATTTTAGGCGGAATCCAATGGTATTATGAGGCGGAATCCTACCATATTTAGAGGCGGAATCCTTCCTTCGCCTGGAGCGGAATCCTACCGTATTTTGAGGTGGAATCCTACCGTCTCCTGCGGCAGAATCCTTCCATATTTTATGCGGAATCCTACCGTATTCTGGGGCAGAATCCTACCCTATTTTAGGCAGAATCCTACCCTATTCTGGGGCGGAATCCTACCGTATTACGGGGCGGAATATTACCGTTTTCTGGGGCAGAATCCTACCGTATTCTGAGGTGGAATCCTACCCTTTTCTGAGGCGGAATCCTACCGTATTCTGAGGTGGAATCCTACTGTCGCCTGGGACAGAATTCTACTATATTCTGAGGCGGAATCCTACCGTATTCTGAGGCGGAATTGTACCGTCTCCTGGAGCGGAATCCTACCGTATTCTGAGGAAGAATCCTACCGTCTCCTGTGGCAGAATCCTTCCATATTTTTTGCGGAATCCTACCGTATTCTGGGGCAGAATCCTACCCTATTTTAGGCTGAATCCTACCATATTCTGGGGCGGAATCCTACCGTATTACGGGGCGGAATATTGCCGTTTTCTGGGGCAGAATCCTACCCTCTTCTGGGACGGAATCCTACCGTCTCCTGGAGCAGAATCCTTCCGTATTCTGAGGCGGAATCCTACCGTATTTTAGGCGGAATCCTACCCTATTCTGGGGCAGAATCCTACCGTATTCTGGGGCGGAATCCTACCATTTTCTGGGGCAGAATCCTACCCTATTCTGAGACAGAATCCTACCGTCATCTAGGGCGGAATCCTACCGTATTCTGAGGCGGAATCCTATCATCTCCTGGGGCAGAATCCTACAGTATTTTAGGCGGAATCCTACCCTATTCTGGGGCAGAATCCTACCCTATTCTGAGACACAATCCTACCGTATTCTGCGGCAGAATCCCACCATATTTTAGGCGGAATCCAATGGTATTATGAGGCGGAATCCTACCACATTCTGAGGCGGAATCCTACCGTTTCCTGGAGCGGAATCCTACCATATTCTGAGGCGGAATCCTTCCGTCTCCTGGAGCGGAATCCTACCGTATGCTGAGGTGGAATCCTACCGTCTCCTGCGGCAGAATCCTTCCGTATTTTAAGCGGAATCCTACCGTATTCTGGGACAGCATCCTACCCTATTCTGGGGCGGAATCCTACCGTATTACGGGGCGGAATATTACCGTTTTCTGGGGCAGAATCCTCCCTATTCTGAGGTGGAATCCTACCCTTTTCTGAGGCGGAATCCTACCGTATTCTGAGGTGGAGGCCTACTGTCTCCTGGGGCAGAATTCTCCCATATTCTGAGGCGGAATCCTACCGCATTCTGAGGCGGAATTGTACCGTCTCCTGGAGCGGAATCCTACCGTATTCTGAGGTGGAATCCTACCGTCTCCTGCGGCGGAATCCTTCCGTATTTTATGCGGAATCCTACCGTATTCTGGGGCAGAATCCTACCCTATTTTAGGCAGAATCCTACCCTATTCTGGGGCGGAATCCTACCGTATTACGGAGTGGAATATTGCCGTTTTCTGGGGCAGAATCCTTCCCTCATCTGGGACGGAATCCTACCGCCTTCTGGGGTGGAATCCTACCGTCTTCTGGGGTGGAATCCTACCGTCTCCTGGGGAATTGGAGATCCTACCGTCTCCTGGAGCAGAATCCTGCCATATTCTGTGAGGCGGAATCCTGCCGTCTCCTGGGGCAGAAATCCTACCGTATTTTCGGCGGAATTACAGTATTCTGAGGCAGAATCCTACACCATTCTGGACATGGAATCCTACCGTATTCTGGATACATCCTACCGTATTCTGTATGAAATCCTACCGTATTCTGCTGCAGAATCCACCATATTTTAGGCGGAATCCAATGGTATTATGAGGCAGAATCCTACCATATTTAGGGCGGAATCCTTCCTTGCGCAGGAGCGAATCCTACCGTATTTTGAGGTGGAATCCTACGTCTTCTGCGGCAGAATCCTTCCATATTTATGCGGGAATCCCTACCGTATTCTGGGCAGAATCCTACCCTATTTTAGGCAGAATCCTACCTATTCTGGGGCGGAATCCTACCGTATTCTGGGCGGAATATTACCGTTTTGCAGGGCGGAAATCTACCGTATTCTGGTGGAATCCTACCCGCACTGAGCGGAATCTACCGTATTCAGGTGGAATCCTACTGTCTCCTGGGGCAGAATTCTACTATATTCTGAGGCGGAATCCTACCGTATTCTGAGGCGGAATTCTACCGTCTCCTGGGCGGAATCCTACCGTATTCTGAGAAGAATCCTACCGTCTCCTGGGGCAGAATCCTTCCGTATTTTTGCGGAATCTACCGTATTCTGGGGCAGAATCTACCCTATTTAGGCTGAATCCTACCATATTCTGGGGCGGAATCTACCGTATTACAGGGCGGAATATTGCCGTTTTCCCAGGGCAGAATCCTACCCTCTTCTGGGACGGAATCCTACCGTCTCCTGGAGAATCCTTCCGTATTCTGAGGCAGATCCTACCGTATTTTGGGGAGATCCTACCTTTTAGGGAGAATCCTACCGTATTCTGGGGCGGAATCCTACCGTCTTCTGGGGCAGAATCCACCCTATTCTGAGACAGAATCCTACCATCTTCTGGGGCGGAATCCTACCGTATTCTGAGGCGGAATCTATCATCTCCTGGGGCAGAATCCTACAGTATTTTAGGCGGAATCCTACCCTATTCTGGGGCAGAATCCTACCTATTCTGAGACGCAATCCTACCATTCTGCGCAGATCCCACCATATTTAGGCGGAATCAATGGTATTATGAGGCGGATCCTACCACATTCTGAGGCGGAATCCTACCGTTTCCTGGAGGCGGAATCCTACCATATTCTGAGGCGGAATCCTTCCGTCTCTGGAGCAGAATCCTACCGTATGCTGAGGTGGAATCCTACCGTCTCCTGCGGCAGAATCCTTCGTATTTTAAGCGGAATCCTACCGTATTCTGGGACAGCATCTCCTACCCTATTCTGGGCGGAATCCTACCGTATTACAGGCGGAATATTACCGTTTTCTGGGGCAGATCTACCGTATTCTGAGGTGGAATCCTACTCCCTTTCTGAGGCGGAATCCTACCGTATTCTGAGGTGAGTCCTACTGTCTCCTGGGGCAGAATTCTACCATATTCTGTCGGAATCTACCGTATTCTGAGGCGGAATTGTACCGTCTCCTGGAGCAGAATCCTACCGTATTCTGAGGTGGAATCCTACCGTCTCCTGCGGCGGAATCCTTCCGTATTTTATGCGGAATCTACCATCTGGGGCAGAATCCTACCCTATTTTGGTGGAATCCTACCCTATTCTGGGGCGGAATCTACCGTATTACAGAGGGGAATATTGCCGTTTTCTGGGGCAGAATCCTACCTCATCTGGGACGGAATCCTACCGTCTTCTGGGTGGAATCCTACCGTCTTCTGGTGGAATCCTACCGTCTTCTGGTGGAATCCTACCCGTCTCCTGGAATCCTACCATATTCTGAGGCGGAATCTACCGTCTCCTGGGGCAGAATCCTACCGTATTTTCGGCGGAATTCTACAGTATTCTGAGGCAGATCCTACTGTATTCTCAGGCGGAATCCTATCATCTCCTGGGGCAGAATCCTACCGTGGCGGAATTTACTTCATTCTGGGGCGGACTCTCACTGTATTACGGGCGGAATATCACCGTCTGCTGGAGAATAACCAACCCTCTTCTGGGACGAACCACTGTATTCTGGGGCGGAATCCTACCGTCTTCTGGGGAGGGAATCCCACCCTATTCTAAAGCGGAATCCTACTGTCTCTGGAGGGAATCCTACCGTATTCTGAGGCGGAATCTCCGTCTCCTGGAGCGGAAACCTACCATTCTGGAGTGAATCCCATATTCTGAGGCGGAATCCCACAGTATTCTGAGGTGGAATCCTACCGTCTTCCGGGCGGAATCCTACCCTATTCTAAAGCGGAATCCTACCGTCTCCCGGGAGGAATCCTACCGTATTCTGAGAGGCGAATCCTTCCGTCTCCGGAGCAAAACCGTATTCTGAGGCAATCCACCTTATTCTGAGGCGGAATCCATCAGCCTGAGGAATCCTACCGTTTCCAGGAGCGAATCCTACCGTATTCTGAGTGGAATCCAACAGGTCTCCCAGCAGAATTCTACCATATTCTGATGCGAATCCACCGGAGGCGAATCCTACCGTCTCCTGGAGAGAATCCTACCGTATTTGAGGTGGAATCCTACCGTCTCTGCTGCAGAATCCTTCCGTATTTTAGGAACCTACCATATTCTGGGGCAGAATCCTACCTTATTTTGTAGGAGAATCCTACCCTATTCTGGGGCGGAATCCTATCGTATGTGAAACAACGTTCTGGAGATAATCCTACCTTCTTCTGGGACGGAATCCTACCGTATTCTCAAGAATCTTCCTCTTGTGGGACGGAATCCTACCGTCTTCTGGGGTGGAATCCTACCGTCTTCTGGTGGAACTTACGATTCATGGAGCGGAATCCTACCGTCCCTGGAGCGGAACTTACCGTATTCAGAGAACTTACTGTGCCGGGAATCCTACCGTATTTGAAGGATCCTACCCTATTCTAGAGCCTCCCCACTATTCTGGGGCGGAATCCTTCCGTCTCCTGGGAGGAAACCCACCATTCGAGGCGGAATCCTACCCTATTCTGAGGCGGAATCCTACCGTATTCTGAGGAATCCTACTGTCTCTGGAGCGGAATCCACCGTACTCTGAGGTGAATCACCGTCTCCGGGCAGAATTCTACCATATTCTGATGCGAACTTACCGTTCTGAGGCGGAATCCTACCATCTCCTGGAGCGAATCAGATTCTGAGGTGGAATCCTACCGTCTCCGTGGCAGAACTCTCCGTATTTTATGAATCCTGATTCTGGGGCAGAATCCAACTTCATTTTGAGGTGAACCTACCTATTCTGGAGGAAACCATCGATTACAAGTGGAATATTACCGTTTTCTGGAGAATAATCCTACCTTCTTCTGGGGGATTAACTCATACCCGGGCAGAATCCCTCCTCTGGACGGAATCCTACCGTCTCTGGGTGAATCATGGCCCTCTCGAGTGAATCCCAGTCTCCGGAGCGAATCCTACCGTCTCCTGAGCGAACCTACCGTATTCAGAGGCAGAATCCTACCGTCTCCTGGGGCAGAATCCTACCGTATTTTAGGCGGAATACTACTCTATTCTGGGGGGAATCCTACCGTATTTGAGATGGAATCCTACCATACTTGACGGGGAATCCTACCGTCTCCTGGAGCAGAATCCTACCACAACTGAGGTGGAATCCTACCGTCTCCAGGTAATCCTACTGTGTTTTTAGGCGGATCCTACCCTATTCTAGGCAGCCTCACCGTATTCTGGCGGAATCCTACTGTCTCTGGGGCAGAAAAAATCACTGTATTCTGAGGCGGAATCCTACCTATTCTGGGATGGAATCCTACCTTCATGGAGGAACTACCATCTTCTGGGGCAGAATCCTACCGTCTCCTGTGGCAGAATGCTACCGTATTTAGGCGGAATTCATCTATTCTGGCTGAATCCTACCGTATTACTGGGCGGAATATTACCGTTTTCTGGGGAAGAATCCACACTCATGCGGGATTGAACCATCGTCTTGGGAAGCAGCCTCACCGTCTTCTGGGGCAGATTCCACCTTATTCTGGGACGGAATCCTACCGTATTCTGGGGCGGAATCCAACAGATTCTGGGGCAGAATCCTACCGTCTTCTGGGGGCCAATCGTACCGTCATCTGGGGGTGAATCCTACCGTATTCTGGCATAATCCTACCGTCTTTCCGGAATGGAATCCTACCGTATTCTGCGGCAGAACCACCATATTTTAGGCGGAACCAATGGTACATGAGGCGGAATCCAACGGTATTCTGAGGTGAATCCAACCATATTCTGAGGCGGAATCCTTCCTTTTCCTGGAGCGGAATCCTACCGTATTCTCAGGTGGAATCCTACCGTCTCCTGCGGCAGAATCCTTCCGTATTTTATGCAGAGTCCGTCCTGTTTCACTTGAACCCTTACCCGTCATTGCAGAACCATCTCGGGTAGCCACAGATTTTGTTGATCCGTTCTAACCCCCTTGCTCTAAGAAGCCTAAATTACATCAAGCTAATTTGTTAAAGCAATATAATAGCAGGACCCACATTGCTCGTGTCCTTGACGACGTCCCCAAGCTGGAGTTAGACGAGGCACTACCTTGCAAGAGTTCCTGTGAAGTTCGGACGCCAGAGTCTGGTGATCTCGGTTGCCAGTTGCTGCCAACACCTGACGAAATAGAAGAATCCTCTACGACTGGAAATAGGCCCAAACTTAAACTTGGACTGAAGTGGACCCCACGTGCAGTTCCTTGATACGGCCTTACGTTTTGGACATCAAATTACCACCTATTCTTTTCTATGACCCTTCTTTATTGTGTGATGTGTATTTAAGCATTTGTTGTAAGATGATTATGCTTTGTGTACTAATCTTAAGTTTTAATCTACCTTACAGTAGATTTTTGTTGGGGGAGCTGTGTAAGGGCGGAAACGATCTTTCTGCTGGTTACCGCTGCTAACTCGCTCGTTTGCTGGTGCGGACGACACTTGGGGCGGTTGGACAGAGGATGAGAACGGCAGCGTCTATCTGGGTCACCGGCAGATTCACCCCAGCCGCCATACAGTCACTATCTAGCTACCCGCTGTTCGTCAAATTCTGGCTGTGATCTCATCATAGGTCCTGGACTCGTGGGCTGTGTCCCCAGACCTTCACCTATCTACTGTCAACTCTCTGGTCATCTACCACTACCATACCACGACCGCAGTTCATCTCATTCCGTCTGTGCCACGGTGTTCTGCCATTTCAAGACGTCACTCGAGTGTGGAGTTGAATGGACGCTTCCCTACCCTGAGTGTGGATCACCGTGTTCCAGAACCTTCCCCCAGGGCCACTGCCTTAGGAAATATCTGTTCATTGTTTGATTCTTTCAGTTGTTGACTCCCATTAATTGTTTGCTCCCTTTAATTGTTTGCTTCCATTAATTGACTAACTCCATTAACTGTTGACTGCCTTAATTGTTTGACTCACGTAATTATTTGATGTTTGTTGAGTGGTGTCAGAGTTTTGTGTTATATTTTTTATAGTAAAGAGATGTCAATCTCAAACGGTTGTTTGCTATTCCTCAGAAATCCCTGGTCCTTGACTTTCCTTTATTAAGAACCTGATTGGTCTGGTAAGGGATTTCTATCCCAAAGTCCCAGGTCTTTACAATCTACTTTCCGGAAAAGTTGGTTATCCTTTTTCCCAAAAAGTAGATTATGTACATTTCGGATAAGTAGATTATCGACAAGTTGGGAAATATTAACATATTTTTCTAAGTAGATTATCATAGAAAACGGGAAATTTGTATCACAGAAAATGTGAAATATTTCTACTTTCTGGGAAAGTTGGTTATCTACTTATCATAGAAAACGGGAAATTTATATCATAAAAAATGGGAAATATCTACTTTCCGGGAAAGTTGGTTATCTACTTTCCCGAAAAGTAGATAGATTTTCTACTTTTCGGGAAAGTAGATTATCGACTTTTCGGGGAAGTAGATTTTCGAATTTTGGGGGAAATATTACCTAATTTTGCGAAGTAGATTATCATAGAAAACGGGAAATTTGTATCATAAAAAATGGGAAATATCTACTTTCCGGGAAAGTTGGTTATCTACTTTCCCAAAAAGTAGATAGCTTTTCTACTTTTCGGGAAAGTAGATTATCGACTTTTCGGGGAAGTAGATTTTCGAATTTTGGGGGAAATATTACCTAATTTTGCGAAGTAGATTATCATAGAAAACGGGAAATTTGTATCATAAAAAATGGGAAATATCTACTTTCCGGGAAAGTTGGTTATCTACTTTCCCGAAAAGTAGATAGATTTTCTACTTTTCGGGAAAGTAGATTATCGACTTTTCGGGGAAGTAGATTTTCGAATTTTGGGGGAAATATTACCTAATTTTGCGAAGTAGATTATCATAGAAAACGGGAAATTTGTATCATAAAAACTGGGAAATATCTACTTTCCGGGAAAGTTGGTTATCTACTTTCCCGGAAAGTAGATAGATTTTCTACTTTTCGGGAAAGTAGATTATCGACTTTTCGGGGAAGTAGATTTTTCGAATTTTGGGGGAAATATTACCTAATTTTGCGAAGTAGATTATCATAGAAAACGGGAAATTTGTATCATAAAAAATGGGAAATATCTACTTTCAGGGAAAGTTGTTTATCTACTTTCCCGAAAAAGTGAATAGGCCCTACTACTTTTCAAGAATAGATTGTCGACTTTTCGGAAATTGATTTACCGAATTTTGGGGGAAATATTACCTAATTTTTGCGAAGTAGATTATCATAGAAAACGGGAAATTTGTATCATAAAAAATGGGAAATATCTACTTTCCGGGAAAGTTGGTTATCTACTTTCCCGAAAAGTAGATAGATTTTCTACTTTTCGGGAAAGTAGATTATCGATTTTTTGGGGGAATAGATTTTCGAATTTTTGGGGAAATATTGCCTAATTTTGCGAAGTAGATTATCATAGAAAACGGGAAATTTGTATCACAAAAAATGGGAAATATCTACTTTCCGGGAAAGTTGGTTATCTACTTTCAGTAGATAGATTTTACTTTCGGAAAGTAGATTATCGACTTTTCGGGGAAGTAGATTTTTCGAATTTGGGGGAAATATTATCTGGTACAGATTATCATAGAAACTGAAATTTGTCGCAAAAATGGGAAATATCTACTTTTCCGGGAAAGTTGGTTATCTACTTTCCCGAAAAATAAATAGACCCTTTCTACTTTTCGGGAAAGTAGATTATCGACTTTTCGAGATTTTCGAATTTTTGGAAATATTGCCTAATTTTGCGAAGTAGATTATCATGAAAACTGTTGTATCGTAAAATGGGAAATATCTACTTTCAGAAAGTTGGTTATCTACTTTCCCGAAAAGTAGATAGATTTTCTACTTTTCGGGAAAGTAGATTATCGACTTTTCGGGGAAGTAGATTTTCGAATTTTTGGGGAAATATTACCTAATTTTGAGAAGTAGATTATCATAGAAAACGGGAAATTTGTATCATAAAAAATAGGAAATATCTACTTTCCGGGAAAGTTGGTTATCTACTTTCCCGAAAAGTAGATAGATTTTCTACTTTTCGGAAAAGTAGATTATCGACTTTTCAGGGAAGTAGATTGTCGAATTTTGAGGGAAATATTACCTAATTTTGAGAAGTAGATTATCATAGAAAACGGGAAATTTGTATCATAAAAAATGGGAAATATCTACTTTCCGGGAAAGTTGGTTATCTACTTTCCCGAAAATTAGATAGATTTTCTACTTTTCGCGAAAGTAGATTATCGACTTTTCGGGGAAGTAGATTATCGATTTTTGCGGGAAATATTACCTAATTTTGCGAAGTAGATTATCATAGAAAACGGGAAATTTGTATCATAAAAAATGGGAAATATCTACTTTCCGGGAAAGTTGGTTATCTACTTTCCCGAAAAGTAGATAGATTTTCTACTTTTCGGGAAAGTAGATTATCGACTTTTCGAGGAAGTAGATTATCGATTTTTGCGGGAAATATTACCTAATTTTGCGAAGTAGATTATCATAGAAAACGGGAAATTTGTATCATAAAAAATGGGAAATATCTACTTTCCGGGAAAGTTGGTTATCTACTTTAGCGAAAAGTAGAAAATCTATCTACTTTTCGGGAAAGTAGATTATCGACTTTTCGAGGAAGTAGATTATCGATTTTTGCGGGAAATATTACCTAATTTTGCGAAGTAGATTATCATAGAAAACGGGAAATTTGTATAATAAAAAATGGTAAATATCTACTTTCCGGGAAAGTTGGTTATCTACTTTCCCGAAAAGTAGATAGATTTTCTACTTTTCGGGAAAGTAGATTATCGACTTTTCGAGGAAGTAGATTATCGATTTTTGCGGGAAATATTACCTAATTTTGCGAAGTAAACTATCATAGAAAACGGGAAATTTGTATCATAAAAAATGGGAAATATCTACTTTCCGGGAAAGTTGGTTATCTGCTTTCCCGAAAAGTAGATAGATTTTCTACTTTTCGGGAAAGTAGATTATTGACTTTTCGGGGAAGTAGATTATCAATTTTTTTGGGAAATATTACCTAATTTTGCGAAGTAGATTATCATAGAAAACGGGAAATTTTTATCATAAAAAATGGGAAATATCTACTTTCCGGGAAAGTTGGTTATCTACTTTCCCGAAAAGTAGATAGATTTTCTACTTTTCCGGAAAGTAGATTATCGTTCCGAAAATAGATTAATACAGAAAACGGAAATTGTATCATAAAAAGGGAATATCTACTTTCCGGGAAAGTTGGATAGATAACCAAATTTTGCCGGAAAATAGATTATCATAGGAAAACGGGAAATGATCCCATAAAAAAAAATGGGAAATATCTACTTTCATGAAAGTTGAAAGATAAACAACTTCGAAAATAGATTATCATAGAAAACGAAATTGTATCATAAAAATGGGAAATATTCATTTTCCGGGAAAGTTATTAGGATAACCAAATTTGCTGAAAATAGATTATCATAGAAATTAAAATTTAAATACAAAAAATGGGAAATATCTACTTCCGGGAAAGAGTTAGATAACCAAATTTTCCGAAATTAGATTATCATAGAAAACGTAAAATTTGTATCATAAAATGGGAAATATCTACTTTCCGGAAAGTTGGTTAGATAAACCAAATTTGGGTCGGGAAAAGTAGATTATCATAGGCAACGGAAATTTGTATCATAAAAATGGGAAATATCTACTTTCCGCGAAAGTTGAGTTAGATAAACAACTTTCCTTGAAAATAGATTATCATAGAAACGGGGAAACAAAAAATGGGAAAATATCTACTTTCCGGGAAAGAGTTAGATAAACCAAATTCTGCTTTGTGCAAGCCAGATTATCATAGAAACGGAAATTTGTATCATAAAAATGGGAAATATCTACTTTCCGCGAAAGTTGAAAGTTAGATAAACAACTTTCCGAAAATAGATTATCATAGAAAACGGAAATTTGTATCATAAAAATGGGAAATATCTACTTTCCGCGAAAGTTGGAGTTATTAGATAAACAACTTCTCCCGAAAATAGATTATCATAGAAAACGGGAAATTTGTATCATAAAAAATGGGAAATATCTACTGGGGAAGTTGGAGTTAGATAACCAAATTTGCCGAAAATAGATTATCATAGAAAAACGGGAAATTTGTATCATAAAAATGGGAAAGACTCTACTTTCAAGTGAAAGTTGAAAGTTAGATAAACAACTTTCCCTGAAAATAGATTATCATAGAAAACGGGAAATTTGTATCATAAAAAATGGGAAATATCTACTCTTCAGTTGGTTATTCATTCGAAAAGTAGATAGATTTTCTAATTTTCGGGAAAGTAGATTATCGATTTTTCGGGGAATAGATTTTGAATTTTGGGGGAAATATTACCTAATTTTGCGAAGTAGATTATCATAGAAACGGGAAATTTGTATCACAAAAATGGGAAATATCTACTTTCCGGGAAAGTTGAGTTAGACAACCAAATTTTCCGTAAATAGATTATCAGAAAATTTAAAATTTGTATCATAAAAAGGGGAAATATTCACTTCTTTCCGGGAAAGTTGGTTAGATAACCAAATTTGGGTTGAAAATAGATTATCATAGAAACGGGAAATTTGTATCAAAAAAATGGGAAATATCTATACTTTCCATGAAAAGTTGGTTAGATAAAACAACGTTCCCGAAAATAGATTATCACAGAAAACAAAATTTGTATCATAAAATGGGAAATATCTACTTTCCGGGAAAGTTGGTTAGATAACCAAATTAGCCGAAAACAGATTATCATAGAAAACGGTAAATTTGTATCATAAAAATGGGGAAATATCTACTTTCCGAAAGTTGAGTTAGATAACCAAATTTGCCGAAAATAGATTATCACAGAAAACGGGAAATTTGTATCATAAAAAAATGGGAAACATCTACTTTCCGCGAAAGTTGAGTTAGATAAACAACTTTCCGAAAATAGATTATCATAGAAAACGGGAAATTTGTATCATAAAAAATTGGAAATATCTACTTCTTCCGAAAGTTGGTTAGATAAACCAAATTTGCCGAAAATAGATTATCGCAAAAAACGGGAAATTTGTATCATAAAAAATGGGGAAAATATCTACTTTCCGCGAAAAGTTGGTTAGATAAACAACTTTCCCGAAAATAGATTATCATAGAAACGTAAAAATTTGTAATCATAAAAATGGGAAATATCTACTTTCCCGGGAAAGTTGGTAATATGGGGAATATCTACTTCCGGAAAGAAGTTAAGATAAACCAAATTTGCTTAGAAAATAGATTATCATCACAGAAAACGGAAAATTTGTATCATAAAAATGGAAATATCTATTTCCGCAAAAGCTTTACAACCAACTTCCCGAAAATAATTATCCAATAGAAAAAACGGAAATTTGTATCATAAAAAATGGGAAATATCTACTTTCCGAAAGTTATTAGATAAACCAAATTTGCCGAAAATAGACATCATAGAAAACGGAAATGAACATAAAAATGGGAAATATTACCTTCCGCAAAGCTTTAGATAACCAACTTCCCTCAAAAATAGATTAATACGCAGAAAACGGAATTGCATCAAAAAATGGAAATATCTACTCTCTCCGGAAAAGTTGGTTAGATAACCAAATTTGCCGAAAATAGATTATCAACAGAAAACGGAAATTTGTATCATAAAAAAATGGAAATATCATACTTTCCAGAAAGCTTAGATAACCAACTTCCCGAAAAAATAGATTAATCATAGAAAACGAAAATTTGTATCATAAAAATTAGAAATATCCACTTTCCGGTTAGACAACCAAATTTCCGCCAAAAACAGATTATCACAGAAAACGGAAATTTTGTATCATAAAAATGGGAAATATCTACTTCAAAAGATAAACAACCTTCCCGGAAATAGAATACCTAAAAACGGGAAATTTGTATCAAGTGCAACGCGAAACATCCACTTTCCTGAAAGTTATTAGGATAACCAAATTTCCCGAAAATATATATCATAGAAAACGGAAATTTGTACCACAAAAATGGGAATATCTACTTTCCGGGAAAGTTAGTTAGATAACCAAACTCACCGAAAATAGAATCACAGAAAACGGAAATTGTATCATAAAATCGGAAATATCTACTTTCCGCAAAGCTTTAGATAACCAACTTTCCCGAAACAGATTATCATAGAAAACGGAAATGTATCAAAAAATGGGAAAATATCTACTTCCCGAAAGTTAGAAGTAAATAGATCCAAATTTGCCGAAAATAGATTAACACAGAAAACGAAATTTATCATAAAAAATGGGGAAACATCTACTTTCCGAAAAAGTTTTAGATAAACCAACTTCCAAAAATAGATTATCATAGAAAACGGGAAATTTGAATCATAAAAAATGGGAAATATCTACTTTCCGGGAAAGTTAGATAGATAAACAAATTTAGCCGAAAATAATTATCATAGAAAACGGAAATTTGTATCATAAAAAAAAATGGGAAATATCTACTTTCCGCAAAAAGCTTTAGATAACCAACTCCTTCCCCGAAAATAGATTATCACAGAAAACGGAAATTTATCATAAAAATGGGAAATATCCACTTTCCGAAAGTTGACAGATAACCAAATTTGCCGAAAATAGATTATCATAGAAAACGGAAATTTATATCACAAAAATGGGAAATATCTACTCTCCACAAAAAGCTTTAGATAACCAACTTTCCCGAAAAATAGAATTATCACAGAAAACGGAAATTTGTATCATAAAAAAAGGAAATATCTACTTTCCGAAAACGTTGATAGATAACCACCCAACCGAAAATAGATTATCAACAGAAAACGGGAAATTTGTATCATAAAAATGGAAATATCCACTTTCCGCAAAAGCTTTAGATAACCAACTTTCCCGAAAATAGATTATCAACAGAAAAACGAAAACCTGTATCATAAAAAAAAATGAAATATCTACTTCCGGAAAGTTGAAGCTAGATAAACCAAACCTGTCAAAAAATAGATTACAAGAAAACGGAAATTTGTATCATAAAAATGGGAAATATCTACTTTCCGCAAAAGCTTTAGATAACCAACTTTCCCGAAAATAGAAAATCAGCAGAAAAACGCGGAAATTGTATCATAAAAAAATGGGAAAAATATCACTTTCCAAAGCTAGATAAAACCAAATTGAAAATAGATTATCACAGAAAACGGAAATTTGTATCATAAAAATGGGAAATATCTACTTTCCGCAAAAGTTATAGATAACCAAATTTCCCGAAAATAGATTATCATGAAAACGGAAATTTGTACACAAAAAAATGGGAAATATCTACTTTCCGAAAGCTTTAGACAAACCAAATTTCCGAAAATAGATTATCATAGAAAACGGGAAATTTATCATAAAAAATGGGAAAATATCCACTTTCCGCAAAAGCTTTAGATAACCAACTTTCCGAAAATAGATTAT
Source organism: Homarus americanus (assembly GCF_018991925.1). Classification (NCBI taxonomy): domain Eukaryota; kingdom Metazoa; phylum Arthropoda; class Malacostraca; order Decapoda; family Nephropidae; genus Homarus; species Homarus americanus. Next base: position 20,562 of record NW_024743603.1, read on the forward strand.
CATAGAAACGGGAAATTTGTATCATAAAATGGGAAATATCTACTTTCCGAAAGTTGAGTTAGATAAACCAAATTTGCCGAAAATAGATTATCATAGAAAACGGAAATTTGTATCATAAAAATGGGAACATCTACTTTCCCGAAAGTTTAGATAACCAAAATTCACGAAAATAGATTATCATAGGAAAAACGGGAAATTTGTATCATAAAAATGGGAAATATCTACTTTCCGAAAGTTTTAGATAACCAAATTTGCCGGAAAATAGATTATCATAGAAAACGGGAAATTTGTATCATAAAAATGGAAAATATCTACTTCTTTCCGGAAAAGCTACAGATAAACCAACTTCTGAAAATAGATTATCATAGAAAACGGGAAATTTGTATCATAAAAATGGGAAATATCTATACCTTCCGGGAAAGTTGGTTAGATAAACAAATTTGCCGAAATAGATTATCATAGAAAAGCGGAAATTTGTATCATAAAATGGGAAATATCTACTTTCCGCGAAAGTTTTAGATAACCAAATTTCCCGAAAAATAGATTATCATAGAAAACGGGAAATTTGTATCATAAAAATAAATATCTACTTTCCGGGAAAGTTGAAGTAGATAACCAAATTTGCCGAAAATAGATTATCATAGAAAACGGGAAATTTGTATCATAAATAAAATATCTACTTTCCGGAAAGTTTTAGATAACCAACTTTCTCGAAAAATAGATTATCATAGAAAACGGAAATTTGGTATCATAAAAATATGGGAAACATCTACTTTCCGGAAAGTTAAGTTGATAACCAAATTTTGCCGAAAATAGATTATCATAGAAAACGGGAATTTAAAATAAAAAATGGGAAATATCTACTTTCCGCAAAAGCTTAGATAACCAACTTCTGAAAAATAGATTATCACAGAAAACGGAAATTTGTATCATAAAAATGGGAAATTACCTTCCGGAAAGTTGGTTAGATAAACTAACTTTCCGGAAAATAGATTAACAGAAAACGGAAATTTGTACTACAAAAATGGGAAATATCTACTTTCCGGGAAAGTTGTTAGATAAACTAAATCTCCTATAGATTATCATAGAAAACGAAATTTGTATCATAAAAATGGGAAATATTACTTTGGAAAGTTATTAGATAAACCAATGGTTGAAAATAGATTATTATCATAGAAACGGAAATTTGTATCAAAAAATGGGAAATATCTATTTCCGAAAGTTATTAGATAACCAAATTTCCCGAAAAATAGATTATCATAGAAAACGAAATTTGTATCATAAAAATGGAATATTCACTTTCCGAAAGTTGTTAGATAACCAATCCCGAAAATAGATTATCATAGAAAACGGAAATTTGTATCATAAAATGGGAACATTCACTTTCCGAAAGTTGTTAGATAACCAACTTTCCCGAAAATAGATTATCATAGAAAACAGGAAATTTGTATCATAAAAATGGGAAATATCTACTTCCGGGAAAGTTGAAATAGATAACCAACTTCCAAAAATAGATTATCATAGAAAACGGAAAATTTGTATCATAAAAAATGGAAATATCTACTTCCGAAAGTTGTTGATACAACTTCCCGAAAAGTAATAGATTATCTACTGGAAAAGCAGATTATCACTCAAAGTAAGATTTTAAATTTCGGGGAAATATTACCCAATTTGCGAAGCAGATTACATAGAAACGGAAATTTGTATCAAAAAATGGAAATATCTACTTCCGGGAAAGTTGAGTTAGATAAATCAAATTTGCCGAAATAGATTATCAGAAAACGGAATTTGTATCATAAAAATGGGAAATATCTACTTCCGGGAAAGTTATTAGATAAACCAAATTTGCTGAAACAGATTATCATAGAAAACGGAAATTTGTATCAAAAAAATGGGAAATATCTACTTCAAAGTTGGTTAGATAAACCAAATTTGCCGAAAACAGATTATCACAGAAACGAAACGTATCATAAAATGGAATATCTACTTCCGCGAAAGTTAATAGATAACCAACTTCCCCGAAAATAGATTATCATAGAAACGAATTTGCATCATAAAAATGGAAATATCTATCAGAAAGGGTTAGATAACCAAATTTGCTGAAAATAGATTATCAATAGAAAACGGAATTTGTATAATAAAAAATGGAAATATCTACTTTCCCGAAAATAGATTATCATAGAAAACGGAAATTTGTATCATAAAAATGAAATATCTACTTTCCGGAGTTGGTTAGATAACCAAATTTGCCGAAAATAGATTATCATAGAAAACGGGAAATTTGTATCAAAAATGGAAATATCTACTTTCCGGGAAAGTTAGTTAGATAACCAAATTTGCAACAGATTATCATAAAAACGAAATTTGTATCATAAAATGGGAAATATCTACTTTCCGGGAAAGTTGGTTAGATACCAACTTTCCCGAAAATAGATTATCATGAGAAACGGGAAATTTGTATCATAAAAATGAAATATCTACTTTCCGGGAAAGTTGATAGATAACCAAATTTGCCGAAAACAGATTATCATAGAAAAACGGGAAATTTGTATCATAAAATGGGGAATATTCATTTCCGGGAAAGATGGTTAGATAACCAAATTCTTGAAAAATAGATTATCATAGAAAATGGGAAATTTGTATCATAAAAAATGGGAAATATCTACTTTCCGGAAAGTTAATCCTAGATTTCCGAAAATAGATAGATTTTCTGTATCAAATAGAATATCTACTTTCTAAAGAATTGAATTTAGAAATAACCAAATTCTAAATAGATTATCATAGAAAATGAAATTTGTATCATAAAAATAAATATCTACTTTCCGGGAAAGTTATTAGATAACCAAATTTGCCGAAAATAGATTATCACAGAAAACGGGAAATTTGTATCATAAAAATGGAAATATCTACTTCCGAAAGTTGATAACCAAATTTCCTGAAAACAGATTATCATAGAAAACGGAAATTTGCATCATAAAAATGGAAATATCTACTTTCCGGAAAGTTGTTAGATAAACTAACTTAACCGAAAAATAGATTATCATAGAAAACGGGAATTTGTATCATAAAAAATGGGAAATATCTACTTTCTCGAAAGTTGTTAGATAACCAAATTTGCCGAAAACAGATTATCACAGAAAACGGGAAATTTGTGAATCATAAAAAATGGGAAATTTCCGAAAGTTATAAGATAAATCAACTTTCCGAAAAAATGATTATCATAGAAAAAGGGAAATTTGTATCATAAAAAAATGGGAAATATTTACTTTCCGGGAAAGTTGATAATATACTCTCGAAAAATAGATATTATCTACTTTCGGGAAAGTAGAATATCACTTTCCGGAGAGTTATTAAATAACCAAATTTGCGAAAGATTATCATAGAAAACGGAAATTTGTATCATAAAAAAATGGGAAATATCCACTTTCCGGAAAGTTGAAATAGATAACCAAATTTGCCAAACAGATTATCATAGAAACGGAAATTTGTATCATAAAAATGGAAATATCTACTTTCCGGAAAGTTGAATAGATAACCATCTTCCGGAAAACAGATTATCATAGAAAACGGGAAATTTGTATCATAAAAATGGGAAATATCTACTTCCGAAAGTTGGTTATACATTCCGAAAAGTAGAAAATCTATCTACTTTTCGGGAAAGTAGATTATCGACTTTTCGGGAAGTAGATGAATTTGGGGAAAGATACCAAATTTATGAAGTAGATTATCATAGAAACGAAATTTGTATCATAAAATGGAAATATCTACTTTCCGGGAAAGTTTGCTAGATAAATCAAATTCTGCTGAAAATAGATTATCATAGGAAACGAAACTTGTATCATAAAAAATGGGAAATATCTACTTTCCGGGAAAGTTGGTTAGATAAATCAAATTTTGCGAAAAACAGATTATCATAGAAAACGAAAATTTGTATCATAAAAATGGGAAATATTAATTTCCAGAAAAGAAAAACAACTTTCCCGAAAAATAGATTATCACAGAAAACGGAAATTTGTATCAGAAAAAATGAAACACTACTTTCCGGGAAAGTTGGATAGAAAACTTTCCTGAAAATAGATAGATTTTCACTAATCGGGAAAATAGATTATCTACTTTCCGAAAGTAGATTAAATGAAAATACCAACTCTTCTGAAAATAGATTATCACAGAAAACGAAGTTTCTACTTAAAAAATGATATCTACTTTCGAAAGTTAAGTAGATAAATCAAATTTGCCGAAAAAATATCATTACAGAAACGGAAATTTGTATCATAAAAATGGAAATATCTACTTTCCGAAAGTTGCTAGATAAATCAACTTTCCACAAATAGATTACAGAAAACGGAAATTTGTATCATAAAAATGGGAAATATCTACTTTCCGGGAAAGTTGTTAGATAACAAAATTTGCCAAAAAACAGATTATCATAGAAACAAATGAAATATAAAAAATGGGAAAATTCCATTTTCCGAGAAAGCGAAATAGATAACCAACTTTCCCGGAAAATAGATTATCATAGAAAACGGGAAATTTGTATCATAAAATGGGAAATATCTACTTCCGGGAAAGTTGAAGATAACATTCTCAGCAGAAAATACACATTTTCATAGATAACCGACTTTTTTCAGAAGCAGATTTTCGAATTGGGAAAGATACCAAATTCTTGCGAAGAAGCAGATTATCAAGAAAACGAAATTTGTATCATAAAAAATGGGAAATATCTATCCGAAAAGTTGGTTAGATAACCAAATTTGCAGAAATAGATTTTCTACATAGAAAACGGGAAATTGTATCATAAAAATGGGAACATTCATTTCCAAGAAAAGTTGGTTAGATAAACCAAATTTGCCAAAAACAGATTATCATAGAAAAAACGGGAAATTTGTATCATAAAAAATGAATATTCACTTTCCGGGAAAGTTGAATAGATAACCAACTTTCCCGAAAATAGATTATCATAGAAAACGAAATTTATATCATAAAAAGGGAAATATCTACTTTCCGGGTTAGTTAAACACTTTCCAAGTAGATAGATTTTCTACTATGGAAAAGTAAAGATTATCGATTTTCGGGGAAGTATTGAATTTTCGGGGAAATATTACACAAATTTGCCGAAAGTAGATTATCATAGAAAACGTGAAATTGTATCATAAAATGGGAAATATTCACTCCGGGAGAAAGTTATTAGATAAACCAAATTTATTAATACAGATTATCATAGAAAACGGAAATTTGTATCAAAAAATGGAAATAGATCTACTTTCCGCGAAAGTTATTGATAAACCAACTTTCCCGAAAATAGATTATCATAGAAAACGGAAATTTGTATCATAAAAATGGGAAATATCTACTTTCCGGAAAGTTGGTTATATACTCTCCTGAAGTAGAAAAATCTATCACTTTTCGAGTAGATTATCGACTTTCGGGAAGTAGATTAATTGGGAAAATATTACCTGAAATTTATGAAGATTATCACAGAAAACGTGAAATTTGTATCATAAAAAATGGAAACATTCATTTTCCGGGAAAGTTGAATGATAACCAAATTTGCCGAAAACAGATTATCATAGAAAACGGGAATGTATCAAAAAATGGGGAAATATCTACTTCACGAAAGTTGGTTAGATAACCAATTTTACTGAAAAAATAAGATTATCATAGAAAACGGGAAATTTGTATCATAAAATGGGAATACCCACTTCGAAAGTTATTAGATAAACCAACCTTCCCGAAAAAAGATTATCATAGAAAACGGAAATTTGTATCATAAAAATGGGAAATATCCACTTTCCGAAAGAAAGAGAGCACTTTCCGAAGTAGAAGTACATTTTTCGGGAAAGCAGATTATCGACTTTTCGGGAAGTAGACTTAATTTGGGGGAAATATTAATTAATTTTATGAAGTTGATTACTCAGCAGAAACGAAATTTGTATCATAAAAATGGGGAAATATCTGGATTTTCCGGAAAGAAAATAGATAACCAAATTTGCCTTAATACATTATCGCAGAAAACGGGAAATTTGTATCATGTAATGGAATGAGTCTACTTTCCGGGAAAGTTGGAAAGTTAGATAACCAACTTTCCCGAAAATAGATTATCACAGAAAACGGAAATGGTATCACAAAAAAAAAACACCAAAAAAACCAAACCAAAACAAACAAAAAACAAAACAAAAAATGGGAAATATCTACTCTCCGAAAGTTATTACACTTTCCTGAAAAGAAGATAGATTTTCTACCAGAAAGGATTATCGACTTTTAAAGCAGATTTCGAATTTTCGAAATATTACCTAATTTATAAGCAGATTATCATAGAAAACGGAAATTCCATCATAAAAAATGGAAACATCTACTTTCCCGGAAAGTTAATAGATAAACCAAATTTGCCGAAAACAATTATCAAGAAAACGGGAAATTTGTATCATAAAAATTGAAATACACTTTCCGGGAAAGTTGGTTAGATAACCAAATCCTTCCGAAAACAGAATTATCACAGAAAAACGAAATTTTATCATAAAAAATGGGAAATATCCACTCCAAGAAAGTTAACACTTTCCCGAAAAAGTAGATAGATTTTCACCGAAAGTAGGATTATCGACCTTTCGAAGTAGATTTAAAATCTTTATGAAATATTACCTTAATTTTATGAACGAAGATATCATAGAAAACAGAAATAGTACCATAAAAAATGGGAAATATCTACTTCCGAAAAGTTATTAGATAACCAAATTTAAGCGAAAATAGATTATCATAGAAAACGAAAATTTGTATCACAAAAATGAAAATATCTACTTTCCGGGAAAGTTGGAGCGATGTCAACAACCAAATTTGCCGGAAAAACAGATTTTCATAGAAAAACGGAAAATTTGACCATAAAATGGGAAATATCTACTTCCGAAAGTTGGCTAGATAACCAAATTTGCTGAAAACAGATTATCGCTAGAAAACGGGATATTTGTATCATAAAAAATGAAATATCTACTTTCCGGAAGTTATAGATAAATCCAACTTTCCTGAAAATAGACGTCACAGAAAACGGGAAATTTGTGTCATAAAAAAATGGGGAAATATTCCGCCCGGGAAAGTTGGTTATATACTTTCCCGAATAGTAGATAGATTTTCTACTTTTCGGGAAAGCAGATTATCGACTATCAGAAGTAGACGAATTCCAGTAGCTGATTACCTAATTCTTATGAAGTAGATTATCATAGAAAACGTGAAATTTGCATCATAAAAAATGGGAAATATTCATTTCCGGAAAGTTGAGCTAGATAACCAAATTTGCCGAACAGATTATCATAGAAAACGGAAATTTGTATCATAAAATGGAAATATCTACTTTCCAAATATAGATAAACAAATTTGCCGAAAACAGATTAACAGCAGTAGAAAACGGGAAATTTGTATCATAAAAAATGGAATATCTACTTTCCGAAAGTTGAGCTAGACAACCAACTTCCGAAAAACAGATTATCATAGAAAACGGGAAAATTTGTATCATAAAAAATGGGAAATATCTACTTTCCGAAAGTTATATGACAAATCCAAATTCTGCTTTGAAAACAGATTATCATAGAAAACGGAAATTTGTATCATAAAAATAAATATCTACTTCCGAAAGAAAGAGATTTCCTGAAAAGTGATAGATTTTCTATTTTTCGGGAAAGTAGATAATCGACCTTGGGAAGAGATTGAATTTTGGGTAGTTGACACTAATTTTATGAAGGGCGCAGATTACCATAAAAACGAAATTCTATCATAAAAAATGAAATATCTACTTTCCGTGAAAGTTGGTTAGATAAATCAACCGCGCTTAAAATAGATTACTATCGAAGTAGAAAAACGTAAAATTTGTATCATAAAATGGGAAATATCTACTTTCCGCGAAAGTTGGTTAGATAACCAATCACGAAAAACAGATTAATGGCAGAAAACGGAAATTTAAATATAAAAATGGGAAATATTCATTCGAAAAGTTGATATATACTTTCCCGAAAAGTAGATAGATTTTTCGGTACTTTTCGAAAGTAGGTTATCGACTTTTCGAAAGCAGATTGAATTTTGGGGAAATACCCACCTTATGAAGTTGATTATCACAGAAAACGAAATTTGTATCATAAAAAATGGGAAATATCTACTTCGGGAAAGTTAAGCTAGGATAACCAATTTGCCGAAAAAAACAGATTAATATCATAGAAACGGGAAATTTATATCATAAAAATGGGAAATATCTACTTTCAGGAAAAGTTAGAGATAAACAAATATCCCAAAACAGATATCATAGAAAACGGGAAATTTATATCAAAAAAATGAATATCTACTTTCAGGAAAAGTTGGTTAGATAAACAAACCAAAAACATTATCATAGAAAACAGGAAATTTGTATCATAAAAAAGGAAATATTTACTTTCCGGGAAAGTTGGTTAGATAACCAACTTTCTCCCGAAAATAGAGCTATCATAAAAACAGGAAATTTGTATAAAAAAATGGAAATATCTACTTCCGGGAAAGTTGGTTATATACTTTCCGAAAAAGTAGATAGATTTTCTACTTTTCGGGAAAGTAGATTATCGACTTTTCGGGGAAGTAGATTAAAATTTGGGGAAATATTACCTAATTTGCGAAGTAGATTATCAT
>NW_024743604.1:0-4044 GCF_018991925.1 Homarus americanus
CCCCTTCTGCTCCATGACCCGTATGTGAGGGCCGGGCACCCCTCAGCACCATAAGCCCAGGTTGTGATGACCAGGCACCCCTCACCATGGCAGGGTGTGACGGCCGGGCACCGCTTCTGGTGCCATGACCCGAGATTGTGAGGGCCGGGCACCCTTCAATGACATGGCCCAGGTGTGAGGGCTGAGCACCTTCAGTGCCGCAGTTGTGAAGACCAGGCACCCTTTTCAGTGCCATGAATGGGGGTGTAAGGGCCAGGCACCACTAGGTACATGACCGGGGTGTGAGGGCAAACCTTCAGTGCCATGGCCACGAGGTGTTGGGAGCGGAGCACTTCATCAGAGCCATGACCCGGGATGTAGGTACCCCTTTAGATGCCATGAAATGGGGTGTGGGCCAGGCACCTACAGAGCTATGAACCGGGGTGTGAGGCCAGGCACCCCTTCCTGGAAGGTGAGGGCCGGGCACCTTTCAGTGTCATTACCTGGGGTGTGAGGGCCAGGCTCACATTCAGTGCCATGATTCGGGGGTGTGAGGGACACCCCTCCAGCACCATGACCCGGGGTATGAGGCCGGGCACCCTTCCCAGTGCTATCACCCGGGGAGTGAGGCCGGGCACCCTTTCAGTGATATGACCGAGTGTGAGGGCCAGCCACCCGCTGTAATAAGCATGACACTGGGTGTGGGCGGGCTGATGCCATGACCCGGGGTGTGAGGCTGGGCACCCCGCCAGGCCCACTTGACCCAGGGTGTGAGGGCCAGGAACCTTCAGCCCCATAGCCCGTGGTGTGGGGGCCGTGCATGCTGGTACCATGGCCAAGTGTGACGGCCGGACACGCAGGCACCCGAGGTGTCAGGGCAGGGCCCCCTTCAGTGCCCCGATTTCAGTGCCATGAATCAGAGTTGAGGCCGGGCACCCTCTAGTGCCATGAAGGCAAGAGGCCGGGGACCCTGAGAATATGAACCCGGGGTGTGAGACCCCCCCAACCCACCCCACCAAAACCACCCCAACCAAACCAAACCACCCACCAACCACCAACAAACCCGGGGTGTAGTGCGGGCACTATTACCAGTGCCATGAAATGGGAGTGTAAGGCAGGCAACCCTCCAGTGCTGTGAACCGGGGTATAAGGGCCAGGCACCCACTCACAACCAAACCCCGTCACCATGAATCAGGTGTGGTGCACACCTTCAGCACCATGACCCAGGTTTGAGGCCGGGCTCATTTCAGTGCCATGAATCAGGGTGGGGCCAGGCACCCTCAGCACCAATGACCTTTGATATGAGGGCCAAACACCCCTTCAATGACATAACCCAGGGTGTAAGGGACGACCTGACCCCCACACAACCCACCAGCACCCCAGTGATGCAAGACCAGGGTGTGGGCCAGTCACCCCTTCAGTGCCATGACCCAGGGGTCTGAGACCAGTCACCCCTTCCAGTCCCATGACCCCGGGGTGTGAGGCCGCGCAGCACATACCCGTCATTGCAGCACCTCTATGACCAAAGGTGTAGAGGCAGGGCACCCTCTAGTGCCATAGCCAGAGTGTGAGGCCAGGGCACCCTACAGAAACCATGAACCACGGGTGTGAGGGCCGCGCACCCCTCCACATACCTGGTCTCAGGAATGGGCACCCTTTCCAGTGCCATGAATCGGGTTTGATGCGGGCAGCCTTCAGCTCCATGACCCATGGTGTGAGGACCAAAACCACTTCCAACCCCATGACCCAGGTAGTGAGGCCAGGCACCCTTGGATCCATGACCCAGGGTGTGCAGGCCGTGCACCCCTTCAGTGACATGAACCAGGGTGTGAGGCCAGGCACCTTCACATGACCCAGGGGTGTGAGGCCAGGCACCTTAGTGCCATGAATCCAGGGGTGTGAGGCCGGGCACCCCATCACCATGACCGGGGTTTAGAGGCCAGGCTCGATTTCAGTGCCATGAATCAGGAGTGTGATGTCAGGCACCCTTTCTGCTCCATGACCCCAGTATGTGAGGCCTGGCACCTTCAGCACCATAGCCCAGGTGTGAGGACGGGCACCTCAGCACCATAGGCAGGTGCGACAGCGGGCACGCTTCAGTGCCATGACCCAGGGTGAGGCCAGGCACCCTTCCAGTGCAATGAATCAGGGGTCTGACGGCCAGGCACCCTCCAACCATGACCAGGTCTGAGGGCCAGCCACCTTCGAACCTATAACCAGGTCTGTGAGGCCAGGCACACCTTCAGTGCCAGAGTCAGTGTGACGGCCAGGCACAGAGCCATGAACCCGGGTGAGGGCCAGGCACCCTTCACATGACCCGCGGGCGTCAGGCAGGCACCTTCAGTGCCATTACCCGGGAGTGTGAGGGCGGGCACATTTAAGCCTGCCATGAATCAGGAGTGTGAGGCAGGCACCCCCAACACAATGAACCGGGGTATGAGGCCAGGCACCCCTTCACATCACACTGCATGTGAGGGCCAGTCACCTTTCAGTGACATGACCCAGGGCTGTGAGGGCCAGGCACCACTTTCAATGACATGACTGAGTGTGGGCAGGCACCCTTCAGCTCACATGACCCAGAATGTTAGGCCAGTCCACCCTCAACCATGACCCGTGAGGTCCGAAGCCCTCACCCCTTCAGCCCCATGACCTTGGGTGTGAGGGCCGGGAACCCCTTCAGCTCCATGACCCGTGGTGTGAGGGCCGTGCACACCTTCAGTGCCATGGCCAGGGGTGTGACGGCCGGGCACCGCATCAGTGCCATGACCCGGGGTGTGAGGGCCGCGCACCCCTTCACATGACACGGGTGTGAGGGACGGGCACCCTTTCAGTGCCATGAATCGGGGTGTGATGGCCGGGCAGCCCTTCAGCTCCATGACCCGTGGTGTGAGGACCGGGAACCGCTTCAACCCCATGACCCGGGTAGTTAGGGCCGGGCACCCCTTTAGGTCCATGACCCGGGGTGTGAGTGCCGTGCACCCCTTCAGTGACATGACCCGGGGTGTGAGTGCCGGGCACTATTTCAGTGCCGTGAAATGGGGTGTAAAGGCCAGGCAACCCTACAGTGCTGTGAACCGGGGTGTGAGGGCCGGGCACCCATTCAGTGCCATGAATCGGGGTGTGAGGGCCGTGCACCCCTTCAGCACCATGACCCGGGGTGTGAGGGCCGGGCTCGATTTCAGTGCCATGAATCAGGGTGTGAGGGCCGGGCACCCCTCCAGCACCATGACCTGCGGTATGAGGGCCGAAAACACCCTTCAATGACATGACCCGGGGTGTGTGGGCCGGGCACCCTTTCAGTGCTATGACCCGGGGTGTGAGGGCCAGTCACTCCTTCAGTGCCATGACCCGGGGTGTGAGGGCCGGGCACCCCTTCAGTCCCATGACCCGGGGTGTGAGGGCCGGGCACTCGTTTAGGTCTATGACCAGGGGTGTGAGGGCCGGGCACTCGTTTAGGTCTATGACCAGGGGTGTGAGGGCCGGGCACTCGTTTAGGTCTATGACCACGGGTGTGAGGGCCGGGCACACCTTCAGTGCCATGGCCAGGGGTGTGACGGCCGGGCACCGCTTCAGTGCCATGACCCGGGGTGTGAGGGCCGAGCACCCCTTCAGTGACATGAAACGAGGTGTGAGGGCCGGGCACCCCTACAGAGCTATGAACCGGGGTGTGAGGGCCGTGAACCCCTTCACATGACACGGGGCGTAAGGGCCGGGCACCTTTTCAGTGCCATGACCCAGGGTGTGAGGGCCGGGCACCCTTTCAGTGCCATGAATCGGGGTGTGATGTCCGGGCACCCCTTCTGCTCCATGACCCGGTATGTGAGGGCCGGGCTCGATTTCAGTGCCATGAATCGGGGTGTGAGGGCCGGGCACCCCTCCAGCACCATGACCTGCGGTATGATGGCCGAGCACCCCTTCAGTGTTATGACCCGGGGTGTGAGGGCCGGGCACATTTTTACTGACATGACCCGGCGTGTTAGGGCCGGGCACCCCTTCAATGACATGACCCGGGGTGTGTGGGCCGGGCACCCTTCCAGCACCATGGCCCGGGGTGTAAGGACAGGT
>NW_024743605.1:0-5714 GCF_018991925.1 Homarus americanus
CACACACTTAATAATTAAGAGAAATATCAATAATATTAGGTTTTTTAACACTCACGTTAGTAGAAAAGCTGGGTCGGCACACGTGGATGGCGGCTGGTTCCGAGGCAGAGGGCAGATTAGTTGCCCTCCAGTGAATCACTTTCACTTTCACTACTCGCAGAGGTTTGCATGGCCTCCCAGACGAACCCTTCAAAGTCCATATCCTCACTGTCAATATCACTATCACTGACTTGGGCTGGCTGTGGTTGTGGTGGGTTGCGGGCGAGAAAGTCCTCAATACTACGTTGACGACTAGCATAGATGTTGTTGAGATAGATCTGGATATATGGCTCCATAACTTTCGTCAGATGGTTATTAGACGCTTCATACCGATGCTTGTCTGGGTAATTGTCAAGGACGATTTCCTTTACATTATCATGGTTTGGTCCAGGTAATTCAATGTTTTTCTCTGGTGGTGGGGGTCCCACGGAAGCCATTGTGAGTTGTGAGGGGAATAGCGGGCACGTCATGTTACATCAGACCAATCACAGCTAGCGGCAGAGGGAATGCTTGGGTGGTAAAGATGCGTGGCCCAATCACAGTCCGATAAGTCATATGACAGCAGAGATAACATGAGAGCGGCCTAATGCGCACCACTCACCGCGCCACTTCCTGCGTATGGTCAAGAATGGACCGCGTGGGTAAAAAATGGCTCGGCGGTCTGGACCTCTCCAGCCGCTCGCCGCGTAAATGACCAAATTTACCGCGTCATTAAAACACTTTCATTCTGGCAAGGCTCCGTGTAAATGACAAAATGCGGAAACAAAAATCGCGTAAATGACAAAATGCGTAAAAAAAAAATAGCGTCAATGCAGACTATACTGTACAGTATTTTAGCTTTCATGTTTATTCAAGACATCTTTAGGTCCTGAGCCCCACTAATCTGCCATCCAACAATGGGTGACCTGACATTGTATCAGAAGGTCAGTAATATGAGACCACCAATACCCCACCCTACCTTCACCTGACATTGTGTCAGGTCAGGTCAGTTACACGAGACCCACTAATCGCCCACAGCTCCAAGGGAGTGGAAAATACCGGTCTTTACTGCAACACACAGCTTCATTCACGACCATATCATAGATTTTTTGTTTTTAAATACCTGTATAATTATTTAACCAAACTTTAAGATAAACTACAGTATTCTGGATTATTTTAGTTAACAAATTGAGTTTCTAACTTAATTAGAACTGCATTTACAGACTCTGGTAGTTTAAACTCTTGGAAAACTCCCCAGCACACACAAACATTCTGAGGATTTGGGCTAGTGTTTGTCTGTGCAAGATGTATAGTTTAGACACTCGGGAAAGTATTTCCAGTAACCGGAAATATTTCCGTGGATTGGGGGATTTTTCCAGGTTTGAAAAAGTCGCCTGTTTAGCTGGAAATCTCACATCTCCAGAAGTGCTCTGCACCAATTGTTCCAGCTAACGGGGATGTCACTGTACAGTGATACCCCGATTTACTCGGTCAATTGAACCCACAGTGTACCGCGTAAAACAAAAACCGCGTAAATGGAATAACAGAACATATGGGATTAATTCCAATAGAGACTGGCCCTACCCTCAAACTCCACTTTTTCAGACACAATACCTACGTTGTAGTAAAAATAACATCTTAATTTTATGATGGTATGCACACACAATTAATAATAAAGAGAAATATCAATAATACTAGGTTTTTTAACATTTACATTAGTAGAAAAGATGGCTGGGCACACAGGGATGGGGGGTTGGTTCCGAGGCAGAGGGCAGATTATTGGCCCTCACCTGTATCACTTGTATCAATTGTATCACTAGCCACCACAGAGGCTTGCAGGGCCTCTTTGTCAAACCCCTCAAAGTCCATATAAGTCCATATCCTCACTATCACTGACTTGGGCTGGCTGTGGTGGGTGGCGGGTGAAGAACTCGGTAATGTTTTGATGACTGACCGACCTTGTGCACATCCTGCCCGCGCCGCTTCCCGCGTATATGAGTAGATGCACCGCGTAAAATGAAATTCCGGTTCTGGCTAGGTACCGAGTAAATGTAGAATCGCGTAAATCGGGGTATTACTGTATAGTGATTTTAACATACATTAAAGGGCATAACTTGTGCGGCTTGCCGATGTGCAAATGAGTACAGTCATCCCTTAGTTATCACGCCTAATTGGGACCACACCGAGTGCGTTATAACGAAAAACACGATAACGAAAGTACAGAACCTATGGGATTTATTCTAATTGGTTCCAGGCACCCAAACCCAACTTTCCCATTTTACTACCATTTAGACCCACTAAATATATATATATATATATATATATATATATATATATATATATATATATATATATATATATATATATATATATATATATATATATATATATATATATATATATATATATATATATATAATGTGGTAAATATCAGAAACACACATAGGCATGGCTAGGTTTATTATAAAGTGATGAAAAGAGTACGCTCAATACTGTTGTCCACAAAACATGTAGCTATGCTTTTTTTATTTGGTCCTCCCTCATAGGAGTCCGTTTTCTCTCACTTCAGGACGCCTGAGTCCTCAGTTTTCTCTCAATCTTCGAGTGCACCAGAGACTTTGTTATTCTTTAGTAATGACACAGAATTTGATATTGCACCTGGGGTTGCAATTGTTGAGGCAACTTAGATATGTCTGATTACAGTTGGAATATTATCTTGTGAGTGATGTTTAAAGCTTCAACTGTCTTTATGGTTGGTAAAGCTTGTCAAGTCTGTCAGTCTGAGTGGCGTGTGTGAGTGCTTGTGTTTGTACAACCGCTTTAATTCAGACCCACTAAAGATATAATGTTATGGTAATTATCAGAAACACACATAGGCATGACTAGGTTTATTACAAAGTGATGAAAAGGGTACGCTCAATACTGTACAGTGGGTAGTCCACAAAACATGTAGCTATGCTTTCTTTATTTGAGTTCCCCGTCATAGGAGTTCGTTTTCTCTCACTTCAGGACGCCTGACTCCTCCGTTTTCTCTCAATCTTAGAGTGCACCAGAGACTTCCTTATTCCTTAGTAATAACACAGAATTTGAAATTGCAACCCCAATTGCAACTGGGGTTGTAATTGTTGAGGCAACTAGATATGTCTGATTACAGCAAATGTGTTATTGTCAATTTGTAGGTGAAAGATTTTATCCTCAATAGATGTAGGTAAACCAAGGGGTTAACATACACCTGGAGGCAAATGCATGATAACCAAATTCTCGGCCTGAAAAATGCGCCATAATGGCAGGTGTGCAGATTTTGATGGAGGCGTGATAACGAAAATCGCGATAACCAATTGTGCTATAATCAAGGGATGACTGTACCATTATGATATGCTCATGCAAAATGAGACCCCACTGTATTGTATTCGAGCAGAAAGTTGTATTGTTATGTGACTTAGTTCAGTAATGCAGTATTTGGAATTTTTTTTTACTAAATTTTATTTGAAAATGCTTAAGGTAAACCTGAAAATAAATTTACATGTATTGAAATAAAGCTGCTATATACAATTTAGAAATTGACTGATTATTAATTTCTTTTTTAGGGTGATGGTGAAGTGAACCCAAAGGCTTTTCCCCTAGCAGAGGCCACCTTAACCCAGAAGCTACTCAATCTGGTTCATCAAGCATCTAACTACCAGCAACTCAAGAAGGGAGCTAATGAAGCTACCAAGGCATGGACTTCACTTTTCCTTGTATTAAATATAATTGATGTTATAGGTTCTACAGGTTGACAACCCTTTATCCGAAATTCCGAAAAGCTTTGAAAACCGAAAGTTTTTTGTGGAGCTTTTTTTTTTTTTTTTTTTTTTTTTTTTTTTTTTTTTTTTTTTACAGGGATTAGCCCACCCAGGCATAGATCACTGACCCACATCGGGGCCTGGGGGGCGAAAATGTAATAGTAATACTAATTATATAATAATAATAATAATAAATAATAATACCTGTAATTATTCATAGTAAATAAAATTTTAATTAAAAAATACACCAAAATAAAATAATAATGATAACAATAATACTGTAGTAATAAAATAATAATAATGATAATAATAATAATAATAATAATAACAAAGAAATACAAGAATGAAAAAAAGATAAAAGTGAGAAACACGACCTAGACCTATGAATCATTATTATTACCTGTATTATTATTATTATTATTATTATTATTATTATTATTATTATTATTATTATATTTTCGCCCCCCAGGCCCCAATGTGGGTCAGTGACTTGTGCCCGGATGGGCTAAAAAAAAAACCCAACTTATTCTGAAAACCGAAAAATTCGAAATCCAAAATGCTCTTGGTCCTAAGGATTTCGGATAAGGGAATCGCCTGTATTTACTTAGATAGTACGAAAACCCGTAAAGTGAATAACATAACATATGGGATTAATTGAAATGGAGTCAGGCCGATCCCCAAACTCCACTTTTGTGACACATAACTATGTTGTAGTAAAAATAACATCTTAATTTTATGATGGTACATGCACACAATTAATACTTAAGAGAAATAAATACAGTCGCAAGTTAATGTCCATTCAAATAATGAACTCAACTCACTCCCCTCTCACACTACACTGCGGCTCTTTCCTCTGAAAAATTTTTGGGGAAAACCACTAAATTTTAATAAATAATACCTCAAACTAAAGTTAGGATAATACAATTGACATTGCTGGATTCCTTGTAAGACTAGGAATATTTTGAATATAAATATCATATATTTTGCACAAAGATAACATAATTACTCAGAGTAAACATTATATCTAAAATTTGTATGTCTAATGCAAAATCTATGATGTTTATATTCAAAATGATCATCAAATTGTAAGAATTCCAGCAATGTAAATTTATATTCTGCCCGCAATTTGATGAATTTTATGAGCTAAATTAAAAATGAATGGTTGACTGTGTGTGTGTGTGTGTGTGTGTGTGTATATATATATATATATATATATATATATATATATATATATATATATATATATATATATATATATATATATATATATATATATATATATATATATATATATATATATATATATATATATATATATATATATATATATATATATATATATATATATATATATATATATATATATATATATATATATATATATATATATATATATATATATATATATATATATATATATATACTCTCTTACTCTTAAATCACTACTGTAATGTGATACAGGTGATTAATTTTTATCTTTTGTGCAAAATACAGGACTTATATTAAAATTATTCACTGTCTTACAAGGATTCCAGCAATGCTGGGCAGATGGGGAGCGGGGGTGAGGTAGTACTTTCTAACGCAGGTTTATTTATCAATTCTTAACTGACTAAGCTTCTTATAAAAAGCCAGTGAAATGACCTGGGTGAATTTAATTTACATTGCTGGGATTCTTGTAAGATGGTGATTAATTTAAATACTGTATAAACAACCTATAATTTGCACTAGACATAACAATTTTAGTACTGTGAATCAAATTTGTACATGTGCACCCAGCTATCAAGACTCAGGTCATTTATTTCTTTTACTATGGTGTGTGCATGTAAATGGATGAAAATAAATGAAGAAATTTACGAATATACCCAAAAATACAGTTGAAAAACTTTGTATTATAAAATGTACACTAATGTACTT
>NW_024743606.1:0-42310 GCF_018991925.1 Homarus americanus
ACACACACACACACACACACACACACACACACACACACACACACACACACACACACACACACACACACACACACACACACACACACACACACACACACACACAGGCCGATTACTGACTCTGCGAGTGCGCCTCTTCGGGCAGTGGATAGTTCACCATCCCTGGACTGAAGTACTTAGCGTGGATGACGTGGAAACCAAATGGATAAATTATACCAACACCACAGAGCTCACACCACTTCTTCCCCGAGAGTCCGTCAGATCTCACCCAGCTGACTTATGCAACAGAGACAGAGCCTTTCATCTCAATGACCCATCCGCTACAGGTCCTTCGCACCAGGTCATCCGCAGAAATACGCACTGCAAAAGTCCCACTACCCAACAAATTACAACACCTGAAGCAGACCAACATCAGTCAATGGTATGGTAAGCTTAAAAAACTCTGTGGACTAAACAATAAGACACACCCCCCTCCGTTCGTAGCCATCTCACTAATGTTGACGCAGCTGAGCAAACAAATAACCATTTCGCTACTATATGCCAGACGCTCCCCCGGCTTGACACAACCACTCTCCTCATCACCTACCAGCCCCCTTCCCACTGACTTAGTAGAAGAATTTGAGTAACAAAAACCTGGACAAACTAAAATTAAACAGCTCTACTACCTTGACTTACCAATGAAACTCTTCAAGAGTTCTCCGAGCT
Organism: Homarus americanus; assembly: GCF_018991925.1. NCBI lineage: Eukaryota > Metazoa > Arthropoda > Malacostraca > Decapoda > Nephropidae > Homarus > Homarus americanus. The sequence continues at coordinate 703 of NW_024743606.1, forward strand.
TGCTAAACCCTCTGCTCCATCATCAAAAGCTTCTCTCAGTCAAGCCAGATGCCCAGCTGACTGGAAGACCTCTTATGTATCACCAGTGCCCAAGTCAACCAGCCCACAATCCTTAAATCACCTATTGCAATCACCCCAATCAACCCCAAAATCTGTGAAAGTTTGTGTTCGACTGGGCTTATGCTGATATTGCAGGAGTCGTGGACCCAACATGAAAACTTCCTCCACCACTGACTGTCTTGTCAGCATTCTCAATTATATACCGCCATCTCGAGAAACGAAAAACGTCTGTAGCTGTCGCCTTCATTGATTTCACCAAAAGCATTCGACCTAGTTGACCACAATATAATCATCAACAAAGCTATTGACCTCGGGCTTCGGAAGTCTTATACCATGGCTTACAGACTTCCTCAGTGACCGACGCCAGCTTACGCGCTTCGAGGGGCTGTCTCCACCTTTCAGTCACTCACCTGTGGCGTCCCCAAAACACCAAGATGGGACCACTCTGCTTTCTTATGCTCATCAATGATGCCCTAAGAAAACCCTGCTCGCTGGATATGTCAACGACTCCCACCATTGGGATCAGCGTCAACAATTCTGCTCCCAACTATACCGCCCTTCAGGATTTATTGAACAGTCTCCAAAACTGGGCCACCCATATGTAACCCTTAACTCATACCAAGACCATGGTTATGCACATCAACCTCTCCTCCGACATTGTCCACTCCTCCTTCCATTACTTTAGGGTCCAGACACACACCAGGTTGTAGATTCACGAAGCTCCTCAGCGTCTCCATGAACCAAACTGTGGAAACCACACGTCAGTGAAGTTGTCAAATCCTCCAGTTTCCGTCTCCACCTCCTCCGCGCGACTCAAGTCCCTCGGTTCCTGCAGCTCCTCAGTGTTTACACAACATTCATCTTCCCAAATCACCTATGCCTCCCCACCTGGTCTTCCTCCTAAATGCCACACAACGTAAAAACCTAGAAAAAGTGCAAAGGGCATGCAAGATTATTCTCTCCTTCCTACTCCACATATCAGAAAGCTCAACACACTGACCCTTTCGACTTTCACTGACCATCACCACGACCTCATCTGCAAATTTGGTAAGCTTCTACACCATCCTCGACACCGGCTCCTACTACCACCTGAGATCCCTAGCCTGAAAATTGCTGTTCGACACCACAACCGCATCCAGCCCATATGTGCGAACTGATCGCTATAAAAACAGCCAGTCCCAACCATTGTAAATTATCAATAACTTGTAATAGACCAGTGTATTCACTCCCAGTAAATACTACTCGCACTGTCACTATGTTGAAATGCACTGTAGTTTGAGCTTTTCCCCATCTAGTTATTATATATCTTATTTATATCACTTATGTTACTTGTATATTATTGTAACTCGAAACCCATTCCCCAAATATGTAACTGTATATTTTCAGCCTTCTGGCTGCCAAGTTCTTCAATAAACCGTTAATTATTATTATTACTATTATTATTACACATACACTGGTGCAGGCCAGCCACTGCACACGACAATAACCTAAGTAATGTGCTCTTATCTGTAGTAATTATATCCAACTAGCAATAACATAACACTGTCTCCCTATTTCTCTCTCTTTCCCTCTCTCCTATCTCTCACTCTATTTCCTCCGATTCTCTCTCAATTTATCTCTTTCGAGCTATGTAATCATCTGCAAATATTATTTTCATTCTCTCATTCTATGTTTAGCGTATTAGTAAGGCTGTTGCTATAACATTTACTGGGATTCTGAAGCACGGTGGTTGAGTGCACACTGTACACTGTTCACCTCCTGACATAGGGGCGTGCCCCGGATTCCTAATATGCTCAGGTGTGTATGGGTTATATTATTTTAATTTGGGGAAGTGAAAAAGTAGTCGAGTGCAGTGTTGGCCACTTTGTCTCCTTGTGCCCCCCCACCCCAGGGGTATAACATCGACATGCAGCTATCAGTGAGTCCGCTCCTAGATGAGGGCCAGCTCACAGAACAGGAGTTTGATTATACCTTCTTCTGGAGAAGCCTGCTGAGAAAACCGCATTTATGGAGTTGGCTGCCATCCGCGCATCCTACACAGGCTAACTGAAATGCCTATTGCGATCAAGAGCGCCTCATGGCGCTTCAAGTCCCAGTGAATCACTCACGTCATGCCTTTTTCATCAGTGCATACGCCCCAACACTGGATGCAGAGGATGCCATCACTGAGGCCTTTTACCGACCTTGACAGAGTGCTAACCTCTATCCTCAGAGAACAGGTTGTTTTTTTCATGGCGACTTCAATGCCAGAATTGGCAGAGATGCTAATATTTGACGGGAAGCAAGGGAGAAATGGACTGAGCAAGTGTAATGCCAACGACTACTCCTCTAGAAAGTGTACTCGCGCTTTGACCTCACTATGCCAATACCTTGTTTACGGCAGGCCGACAAGTTTGGGGTTGATGGCAATACCCGCGATCCAACACTGGCATCGTGACTACATCATTGTCGAAAAGAGATCGCCGAGATGTCCTCATCACCCGTGCCATGCGTGGCTCAGACCGCCAGGCACTGATCGCCAGACTTGTCAGGTAAGCTCTCACTTCAAGAATCGCCCGTAACGGCGAAGGCAGTAAGCCTCAGAAGGGTTTAATATCCGGAGTGCTCGGCAGCATCATTGCTTTCGAAAGCAGCTTGAACATGGTCTTATAAACAACTCAACAGCAAACAACGCGAATCCTGGTACCGAGATGGGGATACTCTCAACATTGTTATGACAAAAACCTTGAAGACCCTCGGCCAGATCAAGAATACCACCCAGGACTGGTTTGATGAAATGACCCGACAATCAAAAGTACTTATCGATGAAAACGTGCTGCTTTTGCGGCTGGCACAACAATCCTCAGTCTCGGACCAAAGCTGCTACAACTTCTACAAGAAGAAAACTAATAGCCCAAGCAGAACTTCGCATCCGAAAGAGATGGCTGGCTTAAATCAAAGCATGTGAAATGCAGAAGAAGCAGATCAGCACAAGATGCGGCGAAATTCTTTCAATTCCATTCAAAACATTTTATGGAGGCCAACCACTCGGTGGTAGCCTTCCCTCCGCTCATCTGATGGTACTTCATAATTAGCGCGACGATGAAGGCCTCCATCAGTGCTGGAAAGAAGCACTACCATTCGTGCTCAGCGAAACACCGATGTGGATGTCCTGAATACCCTTGAGTCCTCCGCATCCAAGCTGACCCACCTCGGCTATCACTCCATCCATGGACGAGGAGTGATTTCACTGCCATCAAACAGATGAAAACTAACAAGACTCAGGGCCTGATGAAATCCCAGCCGAGATGCACAAACAGGAGGACCTCTGTACCAGCCTTCTCCACTCTCCTGGAGAATATATATACAGGAAAAGAAGGAAATCCCCAAGCTCTTAAAGACACTTCCATTGCCAATATATATAGAACAAGGAGACCGGTCGAGACTGTGGCAACTACCGTGGGTTCTCGCTGCTCTCCGTGGCCCCAGCAAGATTATCGCCCGAGTCCTCCTAAACGGAGCTCCTCCTTGAGGCGGATAATTTCTCCCAGAGATCTCAATTTGGCTTTGGAGCCATCACATTGCTACTGACATGATCTTTGCTGCCACCAGATACAGGAAAAGTGCAGAGAACAGCGTCGTGACCTGTACATGGCTTTTCGTCGACCTAACCAAGGCCTTCGGCTTGGTCAGCAGGGAGCCGCCCTGGTGGACCCTGAGCCATTTTGGCTGCCCACAAAATTAATGGCCATTGTGACAGGAATTTCACCGGTCAGCATGAACAGCAGTGTCCTGCAAGGATGGAACCTAGTCTGAGTTTTTTCCCCCCATTAAAACAGAAGTTAAACAAGAGTGTGCTAGCACCAACTCTATTTTGGCCTGTCCAGCTGCCTTCCTTACTAAAATGACAGTGCCAATTTTGCGGCCGGTGAACATCAGTACCGGGCGAAAAGGGTCTTTTTCAAGCAAGATGACTCAAGGCAAGAACGGGTATCGGCAGCTTCCATTCTCGAACTTCAGTTTGCAGACGACCTCACCCTTGTTGCTCATTGAACACGGCCAACAGGATATCCTAAGCAGTTGCGCAGATATTATCTTGACCTTGAGGTGAATATACTGTGGCAGGTTACAGATTCTCTTTCCAGGCTTTACAGGTTTAGACACACCTCCACCATCCATCCAGCTTAACGGTTCTATCCTCTCCTAATATTGCACTTTCGGTATCTCGGCTCCCACCTGTCCTACCGCGACATCGATGAAGATTGCTGGACCAGATGTGCATTTCAAGCCTTGGCGGACACAAAACGTCATCTTCAGCTGTAGGGGCTGAAATTATCTGTCAAAGCTGCATGTATCTCCAAACGTGGTCCTCTCCACCCTGCTATGTAACCCAAGGAACATAGGTCCTGAGGAAGCACCTCAAGGCACTTGAAAACTTTCACCAACGTAGTCTCTTTCTTCCTCTGGGGTTTTGCTGGGAGACAAGAGAACAAATGTATATTTATAACAGCATCCAGGCTACATTATCCGCATGAACAACTACGCTGGACTGGCCTATTTACCCGCATGGACGACAGTAGACCATAACAACTACTTAAAAGTCACCTAACGAATCGTAAAACGATACGGCGGGCAAATATAAAGAGTATTAGGTAGTTTTAAGACGAACCTGAAAAGTGCCAAATCGACCCTCTCATTCGGAGTCGATTACTCTATATAAACCATTGGCGGAGGCACCACAGGAAGATGTCATTCTTTCACGAGTTATCGACTGCAAACGGAGACAGACAAGCGCCAACGCCGGAAAGACGCTGCCACCGCCCCTCCGTACTAGATGTAGCCTGCATGTGCAACGAATGTGGACGACCCGCCCCGCGTCCTTTACCTCTTTGATCACCTTAAAACTCACCAACCTGGGTGACATCCCTAATAACTCATATCATTGTATCATAGCTGGATGATCGTCATACTCGATTCCGAGTGACAGCAGAAGTAATAGTAGTAGTGTGTAATATACATATACAACATAAAAAAATTTTACATTCAATTTTATTCTATTATCTTATCATATTGACGATGAGCACGTGGTGGGTAGCAGAAGGGGGGGCTGAATGCAGCAGGTGGTGTTGGCCAGCTGTCATGTTGGCCAGGGGCGGTTTACCAAACAGTGTTGGAACTACTGGAGGAGATTTCGCTTCCTGTTCCCGGAACCAGAATACTTTTACTTTGTCCATGACAACAGTCTCATCCACATGTGCCGAGCAGTCTAGGCGTAGTTTAGGCAGCATCCGGAGATACACTGGTGCCACATCCACCCAGATCCCCCGACTTAAACAACATCGAACATTTGTGGACAGCAATGACATCACACATGACAAACCAGGAACGCCATCGGAGCCGTGCAGCTGTCATTACAGGTGCATTAGAGGCATGAGAACAGCTACGAGGCGCCGCCGGATGGGACCTTACATCCACGTTGGTGGCATCCATGCTTTGTCGTCTGAATGAGGTCATAGCTGCAGGGGCCGGGAACACCAGGTAATGATATAATAAACGAGACTTGTCAGCATTGTTTTCCTTATTAAAAGTAAACAAAACGTAGAAATAAATGACTGGATTACATAACTGTTTATATGTCTAAAAAAATAAAAATATTCTATCATGATCTGTATGGCACACATGCACAATATTGGCATCTGCCAGATGGATAGACTAGTAAAGCGTTTATTTAAGTGTTATGAGGAAGCGGTAACTGATACAATGGGAATAACATTTATGATGGTGCGATTATTTGTAGTGACAAGCATGAGTGAGGTTAAGGCCGAAACGTTACGAACAATATCAATTACGCTTACACACTGTTGTCAGTATACAGACACTCATTACATCACATTAGGGTGGTACAACAACGATCAAGATATGTTAGACAGGGAAACGGCAGAGGGTTCCGATCAAGTTTCAGATTGTGTTAGTGTGTGCAGCTCGTTTCAGAGTGGCGATTACTTGTTTCTGGAGCAAGTGTAGCCGCACCCTTTAGACACGCAGGGCTACCAATGGAGGAATGCCCATGGGCCTTTGTCAAACCTTTCGTTCATGGTGTCAGTTTGTTTCGCGCAGGAATTGTACAGGTATTTTTTTACCGAGTACATCATTAAAGTTGTAACTTCGATAAATTGGTGGTTTTATTAAAGCTTAAAACATTGTAAATCAGAGCGCTAATCATGAAATCGTATAGGCTGTCCTGATGACTCATCGCACGACGTTCCTGGAGGGAAGAGATGCCAGGCGTCTAGACCCATCTTAAACAAGTCAACTACTCCAGCCAGGTTGAATCCTTCATGTGGTGCCTCAGGTAGGGTGACAAACAACTACTGCCACTCGGAACTGGAGAAGTTTACACCGACCAAAATTTAGATTCTACGCAGCGCAGGGCTAGTTTATTGAGCACTTTAAGGTGCATCCTTTCCAACTAAACAATGATGTTTGAAAGAATGTCGTAATAATCACATAGTCCACACCAGTCAGTTTTTCTAACATATTTTTTAGCGAGAATATTCTCAAAACTAATGTTGCAAAAATTTACCCTGTAATTTTCACAACGTTCTTGATAACACAGTTGCCAACCAACACACGTGACTGACAATGTTGCGTTAGTGTAGATCCACCTAAAAAGCCTCATCAGGTAAAGGTAGCCTGAGGTGACACTTTGCTCACCAAGGGCAGGACGGGTCACAACTGTCGCAGTTAGTTTGGCGACACAAGAACCGGTTTATCGGGATGATTTAGCCAGCATAGTAACCATGGAGCCGGGGAGGTGCCCACATACCTCATCGCCTTAAAACTCGTAACTTCCATGTGGCCTGTTTTTGTTATTCATCACATACAAACAAAATTATACGAACTTCGTTTAAAATGGTTCTAAACAGTAAAAACTATTGCGTAACGCATCACACTGACCTATTGTACAATACAATATTTTCAGAGGGTTTCTAAATCCCTATAAGCGAGGGATATACGCGCCAAACTGAGAAGATATTATTCAAGAATATTCATGAAAGATTCTCACACTTCCACAGGTGTTCCGACCAATGAAGCCATACGTCGTAGCTAGGTGTGTCGGCTCGCCACATTTCAGTATCTTCCCACCAATTAATTCCCACGCCTAACCTAATATAGAGGCTGAAACTCCCAGTGAAGCTGTGTTTACACCACTATAATACCTTACACTGCTAGATTAACATTTAAACAAGAACAATGTATAAACAACACCTGGGATATTATGCGTTACTACAGCAAGTAACCATAAAGACTTTATAGATTCATTGGATAACTGAGGAGTTGAGGCAGAATATTATATCAAAGTTTGGAGAGAAACACAGAGACACCACAATGCCAGGGGGCGAGCGAGTCTTGCTAGGGTCCCTCCCCTAGAGAATGTAGGAAGAGAAGAACAAATGACATAAATTAAGTAGAGAATGAAGGAATAATAAGAATAATGTGTCAATAAAATATGTGTGTATCAGCAGAGCACCGGACACAACACCTAAAATACAAACAGTCACCGATTATAATCTTGGTATGGAGCTAAAACTTTCACACGAAAAGTATTATTCGACGAGAAGTGTAAAAGTCGTCGGCAGTGTGGTCATTCTTGGTCAGAAAAAACTCATCCAAACTTTCTCAAAAATGTTCAGTTTGTTGCCGTGTGGTGAGTGAGCTGCAGCCCGCCCCAGGCAAGAGGGAGGAAATTCTACCTCTCCTGTCCTCTATTATTGTTATTTCTCTCTATTCCTTTTTGTTTTGTCTTATTCTTTCCTTTCCTTCCCAAAGACTTAAGTTCTCTCTCTAATTTCTTTCTTTCTTTTTCTTTGCACATTTTGTTTTTCTTTTCTGATTTTATATTTTCTCTCGTTTCTTCTTCTATTTCTTGCCACTCATTTATTATCTCAATTACTCTTTTAATGACAATTCATCCGTCTTATCCTCGTGTCTCTTCTACTCTTCATCAGTTCCTTCCCTTTCCTTTATACTCACACTTATTTAACCATTTATCACTATTCCACTAATTTTCCCCTACTTCCCTTCGTTTATCACCCATTATCTTATTCCTTGGTCTGTATTATGTTATCATCCTTCTTTGACTTTTCTTTGCTCCTCTTCTTCCTCAGGAATGAAATAAACGGCCATGGTAATACAATTTATCCTATTGTTTACAGACAGACAGACACACACATTTTTTGGCCCACATTAACAAGCACATTTGGGTACCATTTTCCTCCTGTCCTAGTGATAAGACGCAGTGGAGTGATATGACACATTGGTGTGATATGACAATAAGCGATCTGACACAGGGTGGTGATATGACATGGTAACTAGTTTAACATGATATCGAGCCAGGTAGTAGATGGAACCCAGTAGTGTGTGTAATGGTCCACCACACTACGGTAATAACGCCATATATCCTCTATTAAGTACCAAACTCATGTACACTAGTGATGCAGTGTTTCAGAGTACTACTTCACCTGTGTACACCCTGATAACACTTGGTGCGTCTGGGTGTTATGGTCAGGAGAACTTCCACTACTCTGGGTGTTATGGTCAGGAGAACGCTACACTACTCTGGGTGTTATGGTCAGGAGAACTACACTACGCTGGGTGTTATGGTCAGAACTACGCTACTTTGGAATTATTTATGGTCAGGAAACTACACTACTCTGGTGTTATGGTCCAGGGCTTCCACTACTTTTGGGTGCTATGGTCAGGAAAAGCTACACTACTCTGGGTGTTGTGGTCAGAAACTACACTACTCTGGGTGTTATGGTCAGAAAACTACGCTACTTTGGGTGTTATGGTCAGAAAACTACACTACTCTGGGTGTTATGGTCAGGAAAACTACACTACTTTGGGTGCTATGGTGGGAAAACTACTTTCTCTGGGTGTTATGGTCAGAGAAAAACTACTACTCTGGGTGTTATGGTCAGGAAAACTATACTACTTTGGGTGTTATGGTCAGGAAAACTACACTACTCTGGGTGCTATGGTCAAGAGCTATACTACTTTTGGGTCGTATGGTCTGGAGCTTCTACACTACTTTTGGGTGCTATGGTCAGAAAACTACACTACTCTGGGTGTTATGGTCAGGAGAACTACACTACTCTGGGTGTTATGGTCAGGGGAGAACTACACTACGCTGGGTGTTATGGTCAGGAAAACTACACTACTCTGGGTGTTATGGTCAGAGCCACCTCTCTGGGTGCTATGGTCAGAACTATACTACTTTGGGTGTTATGGTCAGAAAGCTACACTACTTTGGGTGCTATGGTGGAAAACTGCACACTACTCTGGGTGTTATGGTCAGGAGAACTACACACTGCGCTGGGTGTTATGGTCAGGAAAACTACACTACTCTGGGTGTTATGGTGGAAGCTACTCTGGGTGTTATGGTCAGGAGAACTACACACTACTCTGGGTGTTATGGTCAGGAGAACTACACTACTCTGGGAGTGTATGGTCAGGAGAACTACTACTCTGGGTGTTATGGTCAGGAGAGCACACTACTCTGCAGGTGTTATGGTCAGGAAAACTATACTACTCTGGGTGTTGTGGTCAGGAAAACTATACTACTCTGGGTGTTATGGTCAGGAGAACTTCCACTACTCTGGGTGTTATGGTCAAGAGCCTTATACTACTCTGGGTGTTATGGTCAGGAAAACTATACTACTCTGGGTGTTATGGTCAGGAAAACTATACTACTCTGGGTGTTATGGTCAGGAAACTTCTACTCTGGAATTATTGTGGTCCAGAGAAACTACTACTCAGGTGTTGTGGTCAGGAGGCTACACTACTCTACTGGGTGTTATGGTCAGGAGGGCTTCTACACTACTCTGGGTGTTGTGGTCAAGAACACTACACTACTCTGGGTGTTATGGTCCAGAAGCTACACTACTCTGGAGTGTTATGGTCGAGGAAAACTACTTCTCTGGGTGTTATGGTCAGAAACTACACTACTCTGGGTGTTGTAATTCAGAAAACTACACTACTTTGGGTGCACTATGGTCAGAGAGAACTACACTACTCCTGGGTGTTATGGTCAGAGAGAACTACACTACTCTGGGTGTTATGGTCAGGAAACTATACTACTCTGGGTGTATGGTCAGAGAACTACACTACTCTGGGTGTTATGGTCAGGAAAACTATACTACTCTGGGTGTTATAGTCGGAAAACTACACTACTTTGGTGCTATGGTGAAGCTACACTACTCTGGGTGTTGCTGGTCAGGAGAACTACTTTTCTCTGGTGTTATGGTCTGGAAAACTATACTACTCTGGGTCTGTTGTGGTCAGGAGAACTACTTTCTCTGGGTGTTATGGTCAGGGAAAGCTACACTACTCTGGGTGTTGCATGGTCAGAAGCTACCTGCTCCTAGGTGTTATGGTCAGGAAAACTACGCTACTTTGGGTGCTGTAATTAGAGGCTTCACTACTTTGGGTGTTATGGTCAGAAAACTACACTACTCTGGGTGTGTTGCCTGGTCAGAGAGCTACACTACTCTGGGTGTGTAGTCGGAAAACTACACTTTGGGTGCTATGGTCCAGGAAAGCTACCTCTCCTGGGTGTTATGGTCAGGAAACTACACTACTCTGGGTGTTATGGTCAGAAAACTACACTACTTTGGGTGTTATGGTCAGGAGAACTACACTACTCTGGGTGTTATGGTCAGGAGAACTACACTACTTTGGGTGTTGTAGGGTCAGGAGGGAACTACACTACTCTGAATTATTGTAGTCAGGAAAACCTTTTCTCTGGGTGTTATGGTCAGGAGAAAACTACACTACTTTGGTGTTGTGGTCCAGAGAACTACACACTACTCTGGAGTGTTATGGTCAGGAGAACTACACTACTCTGGGTGTTGTGGTCAGGAGAACTACACTACTTTGGGAATTATTATGGTCAAGAAACTACACTACTTTGGGTGCTATGGTCAGAGCTTCACACTGCTCTGGGTGTTATGGTCAGGAAACCAACACTACTCTGGGTGTTATAGTCAGGAAAGCTTCACTACTTTGGAATTTGTATGGTCAGGAAAACTACACTACTTTGGGTGTTATGGTCAGGAAAACTACACTACTCTGGGTGTTATGGTCAGGAGAACAACACTACTCTGGGTGTTATGGTCAGAACAACACAATGCGCACGTCTTTCGGCCGCATCACGTCAACGGCTCTTCACTACATCCCTAGTTAGCCAAACACTCATCACTAACGCAGGTGACGGCCGAACCTTGTTCTTTCTTACTTATATTCGTTTTTTTTTTATTTTAATTTCACTCTCTGACCTCCTCATTCTGTCTCTCTCACACACATTCTTTCTCTCACGTATTTTCACACTCATCCTTTTTCTCTCATCCCCTCTCGCTCTCTCTCTTTCTCTTACTTCCTCTCCCTCTCAAATACAAATACATTCACACACTCTTACTCCATCTCCCTCTCTCCCTTTGTCTCTCTTCCTCTGTCTGAACATTCGCTCTAAGTGTTTATTTATGTCTTGAATCTTGAGACAATATTTGACTCGGTGGAGGGGGGGGGGGGCGTGTCCTCTGGCGGCCAATATATTTGACAAGTCAGCGAAATAATAGGTTAGACTGTTTGAGTACATCCTAGATAAGAAAGATCAAAATATATTATTTAGTTATTTAATAAGAGAAGTGGTGTATGTCCCATATTTAAAGAGATTTATTTATTAAGTGGGTAAACAAAACATGAACGGGTAGCTGGGAAGTATGTAAACAAGAGATGCGAGGAATTAATATGAACGATGAGGAATTTGTATATAATATAGATGATATTGAATAATGTATTAATAAGGTGAATGTAAAGAGCCATAACACACGATTAAGTATTATTCCATGTGAGGAGAATAAGAGAATAATGTTTGTGTAATTAGTAAAGAAAATGTGAAAGTATAAATTATGGATGAGCAAGAAAAAGGAAAAGGTTTCTTCATATATTTTCTTTGTAATGTTAGAAATGTAATGGTGCCAAGAGAGGCAGGAGAGGTTGTTCATTATGTGAAGACCAAGGATGTAGACTGATGATGTCTGGTATAATGGGGCTGTTGTTGGGAGAAAGAGGAGGCTGGAAGTGTTGTTGTTGTTTGAGAGATGCACAGTAAGAGTTTGTGTCTTCGTGGGGACTGAATGTAATATAGTAAACTGCGCTCTATTCAGCTTTGGATTCGAGGGTATATGATCGTTGTAGTTGCATTTAGAACGAATTTGAGAAGTTTTGACCAAGTGGGAAAGTTAGAGAGGTAGATAAAGATTAGTGCAGGTTACTGTTATCGGTAATGGTCTACGAGATCATTAAGGGAAAGGAGAAGGGGTCATTAGTATAGGGCAAGAAGAGAGACGAGACAAATACTGAAACTTCAAGAACTTCAGCATCAATGGGATAATTGACCGTTTGTGAGCCCTCAACGTTTGTGGCTGAAGAGAAAGGATTTACAGAAATTGAGTTTAGGAAACTAAAATACATAAAGTTACCAAGGAGTAGCATAAGCGAGAGAGTCAAAATGGCTTTAGAGATATAAAGGGTAATATATATATGATTCGCTGGAATTGTGAGAAGTAAAGTCTAGGCTATGGATTAAGAGAGAGAATAGGTCCGCTGTGGTACAGCTGGAACGGACACCAGAATTGGTTTAGAGGTGTTCTACAACACTGCATGACCTTACGAGATAACTCAGATGAGTATATATAACGATGGTTGAAAGGAGACGATGAATAACATTTTGATGGCAATTAAAAGGGATATTGGCTAATTTCCACCCACCCATCACCACAACACAACCCTCACCACTATCATTACAGCCCGTGTAATAATCTCCTTCAACTACAGTATATAACCTAATCACAACACACACTCGGCAGCACCACACCATTATCCCCCCTTCCTCTGGCTTCGCTACACCATCAAGGTCTGAGGCCCACAGCTAAGTGTTGCAGCTCTTCAGGTTGAGGTGTGTGTGTGTGGTTCAGTAGCCAGGTGGTAGTTATAGAATTCACTTGGAGGTGAGGGAATGTTTTGGAGGCGGGATTATCCAGAAGAAAAACCTTCAACATAAACACAGAGGCCAGCTAGACACTCCCGTCATCCCCATAACCACAACAAATGCCTGTGTCAACCTCTATAACCCCTCCACTCCCCTCCCTCAATTATATAACGGCTGCACAACAATTGAACACCACCCATCACAGCGTGTAGTCTATGGTTGTGGAGGAGAGGGGTGGAGTTTGGGAGGTGATGCAGGAGGTTCATTAGTCAGAGATGGGTGACGGGGTTCGTATGGTGGTAGGAGTGTGTTGGATTCTGGGACAACAAGTCCCCATGGACACGGTTGCTCAGACCTCAACAATTCTGTAATTTTCACCAAATATTTTTGGCAACCATTTTTTCTTTTTCGATATACTGTATCAGTCTTTGTCAACTCCGAGTCTGCACCATCAGCGGGTCGCGTTCATCAGTGTTGTACTGACTGAGGAAAGGTAGAGTGACTCATCTAGGTTTTGGGGTTTTGTTAGGTTGTCTATTTTATATATTAACTGTCGATCCAGAACATAAGGATTTGTATCTCCGTAGTATATTTTTTTTGTCGTTCCTTCCTTGTAATGAAGTTGAATTATTTTTTCGAAAAATTCATTTCCACGACGCAGAAAAAATTTCCTCTTCTGGCTTAGTGTTAACATGCCAGGGAATAAAACACTACATGGTGCTACAACACCGTTTACCTCAACACTCACGGTACTGTATCTATCTCTTAGGGCTGTGGATGTTCCTCGTTCAAAGCCAGTGTAGTGTCAAAGAAATTAGTTTCTTTTACTTGATGCTGTTACATGTTGAATATTGGCATCGGGTACTGAGGAAATTTTACTGTCAGTCTATTAAGCACATTCGCAATTACACGATTTTGAAATATTGTTTTTAAGAGTTGCTTGCAGAAATGGCCTTGAATATTTTTTTAGAAATCCTGTTGTGCCTTTCGATAGCTCAAATTTTTATTTCAAGTCGCTGTGTTATTTTACTTTATATTTTTTAATAACTCAGTATTACACTTTTGCAATGAGTCATGTATTCTGGGTATCCATTCATATTTTTTTCCCTCGGGTAACTCTGAGAATGTTGCCGTCTTGGGTATTAGTAATGGTTATAATTATTGCCTCTTTCTCTACCTTTTTCAACAACCTCTATCTCTTCCCGCTCTCTCTCTAGCCATTCACCGTCTCTTTCCTATCTCCCAACCTCCTGAATGTTTCGCCTCTCGCACTCTCATCGATTACTATCTCTCCCTGCTCTTACAATAGTCGCTCACTCTCAATGCACGAGGTCACCCAACTCCTGCTCAAATCTGGTGGTGTGGAAATCCTAAATCATTATTTCAGTTATTACCAGATCCCCCTCACTCCTTCACGATACGTCCTCCCGCCCCTTACTGATCCACTTTACTTCCTCCCGTCACGGATGCACTTCACGTCCCCCTCACTCTATAAAGTCGCTTCCCTACTCTCTTTCACGTCACTTCCCCCCACCCCACTCTTTTAAGTCACTTCTCATTTCTTCACGTGACCTGCCCTCATTCCTTCACGTTACTTCCCCTCAGTCCTTGTAGTCACTTTCCCTCAGTCCTTCATTTTACTTCTCCTTAGTCCTTCACATTACTTCCCCTCTCTCCGTAACACCAGTTCCCTTTACACCTTAACGCCACTTCCCCTCAGTCCTTCACGTCACTTCCCTACAGTCCTTAACGCCACTTTCTTTCAGTCCTTTACGCCACTTCCCTTCAATTCTTTACGCCACTTCCCATTTGTCCTTTACGCCACTTCCCTTCAGTCATTTACGCCACTTCCCTTCAGTCATTTACGCCACTTCCCTTCAGTCCTTAACGCCACTTCCTTTCAGTCCTTTACGCCACTTCCCTTCAGTCCTTTGCGACCAGTTCCATTCAGTCCTTTACGCCACTTCCCTTCAGTCCTTTGCGCCCTTGTGGTCCTTTTCACGTCCTTCAGTCGCGCCACTTCCCTTCAGTCATTTACGCCACTTCCCTTCAGTCCTTACGCCACTTCCTTTCAGTCCTTACGCCACTTCCCTTCAGTCCTTTGCGCCAGTTCCATTCAGTCCTTTACGCCACTTCCCTTCAGTCCTTCACGCCACTTCCCTTCAGTCCTTTACGCCACTTCCCTTCAGCCACTTCCTTCTTACGCCACTCCTTCAGTCCGCCACTTCCTTCAGTCCTTTACGCCCTCCCAGATCCTTTACCCTTCCTTCAGTCCTTTGCCACTTCCCTTTGCCACTTCCTTCAGTCCTTTTACGCCACTTCCCTTCAGTCCTTTACGCCACTTCCTTCAGTCCTTTACGCCACTTCCTTTCCTTCGATCGCTTCAGTCCTTCTTCTTCAGTCCTTTACGCCACTTCTCTTCAGTCCTTTACGCCGCCCTTCAGTCCTTTACGCCACTTCCCTTCAGTCCTTTACGCCACTTCCCTTCAATCCACCCCTTTCAGTCCTTACGTCACTACCTTTGCGCCACTTTCTTCAGTCCTTACGCCACTTTCCTTCAGTCCTTACGCCACTTCCTTCAGTCCTTTACGCCACTTCTCTTCAGTCCTTTACGCCACTTCTTCAGTCCTTTACGCCACTCTTCAGTCCTTACGCCACTTCCCTTCAGTGTTGGAACACTTCAATTAACAGTGTTAGAACATTTCAACTAACACAGTGTTGAACACTTCACTAACACAGTGTTGGAACACTTCACTAACACAGTGTTGGAACACTTCACTAACACAGTCTTGAACACTTCACTAACACAGTGTTGGAACACTTCACTAACACAGTGCTGGAACACTTCACTAACACAGTGTTGGAACACTTCACTAACACAGTGTTGGAACACTTCACTAACACAGTGCTGGAACACTTCACTAACACAGTGTTGGAACACTTCACTAACACAGTGCTGGAACACTTCACTAACACAGTGTTGGAACACTTCACTAACACAGTGTTGGAACACCTTGACACAGTGCCGGGTAACCCTCTGATAATGATGGAACACTACCCGCGATGCATGACGTGTCAACAACATACGACACCATTGGAGGAGCCTCTCCTTAGATAATGTTGGAACTCTTTACTCGATTCACCTTTAACAACTTCCTACAGTGATGGAACATTTTATCCGAGAGCTCATTCACAGAACAACAACTCCCCAGTAACAGTACCATAACCCTCGAGTACAGTTATCAAGCTACCTGACAAACACCCAGCTGGTACAGTTGCGGAAATGTGCTGCCCTCTGCCTCCAAATGGTAAAGTTGCAGAGGTAGTATCACTGTTTATGAATGAATGGGTATTGGTCGTGTAAAGACGTACATGATTGGTGGATAGGTTTGCTAGAGGTCATATAGGTTGGCCATTTGGAGACACGGGTTACCACAGAGAGTGTAGAAACATATTTCCGCAACTGTACCACAATTTCCTCAACCGTAAAGGTCCAGTACGTGCCGAGATGTAGGAAGCCCCACCTTCCACCTTCCTGCTGGCTAACCCTAGTGTGTTATCTGCCACAAGTGTTTACATAAATTCAAGGTATAAACAGGTAGTCTGATTCACTTTTAAGTTGTTGCTGTGTCCACGACCACCTACAACGATGGCCACCACAAACACACTCCAAGATGGATGGTATGTAATCATATTTTTTATATGTAAGAATTCAGGAATAATGGAAGGAAGTGTGGAGTTATAGGCCGTATGTTTGGTACGTGGAGAAGGAAATGTTTCAACAGGGAGGAAAGGGTGAACAATAAAAATGTTATTTATCGAGTGGAATCACGAATTTGAATGAAAATTAGTTATCACTATCATTATTATTATTAGTAATATCATTGGTAAAGTTCATATTATTATTATTATTATTATTATTATATTATTATATTATTATTAATTGTTTTGTTTGTTTTTCTTTATCATATTTTCATTTAGCAAGGAAGGCAGTAGAAAGCGTCGTTAACCTACCAGATATATTGGAGGGTCGAGGATGAGGGTGAGAGAGATATATATAACATGTAGAAAACTCGTCTCCGGGTCTAGAGGTTCAGTACTGTTAGACCTCCGTTGTGTTAGTGTCGTGAGCTGACGATTTTTCTTTGTTTTTAATGCAGATATTCAGGATGTGTCTCCTTGGCTGTTATATAGATCAGTCGTCAGTGGTGAAAACTTTTTCTTGATTGTATAAACGACTCAATCTCCCAGTCTTTTTAGATTCAATGCAATCTCGAGATTCATTTTGGCCTTGGTGATCAAACGTTTCATATGTTCGTACTTGTTGGTAATTATTCTTGGTCTGGGGATGACGACTTCTCCTTTGAAGTTCTGATAAATTTTCGGTATTGCAGTGACAGGTTGATTGAATTTACTTTTTATATTATTTTCCCAGGTGACAAACTTTAATAACTGGTATTTCTGAAGTTTGAAGCAGGGAAGACTTCTGTTCTCCGTGCATGATACTAACGCAGTTTTCTTTATGAGAACCAGAGGGTGATGTTTACTGTTAGATGTTTCTTCTGTGGCCGTGTATACGCCTAAAAGAGACCCTCGTGTTAATTAGCCACGATGAAGCAAATGACTAAGTCCTGGTGTAGGTGGACCAGTGTATGTACAGTAACAGAATACAGGAAGGGGATGCAATGTACCGAGGACCGAGAGGAAAAGGCAGTAAGGAAGTAATGAAACTATAGCGTCAAATTAACTAAGTAATTTTGTGTCCGTTTGGCGTTACGACGAAGGATGGATTCTGGAAGAGTGTTTTGTGTTACGGTATTGTTGCATTTAATGAGTCTTTTTATATATAAGGACGTTTTTTACAACCTGGTCAAGAAACTCACGAATTAAAATAATTAGTGGATTTTGCATCTGCATAAATCCTTAACTAGTTATAAAACGATTCTGAGAGACATGGTCTTTGTCACACGAACAATAAGATAAATTCAGTACGGCCCACTAGCCCATAACTGTGACCTGGGAACGCTAACCACTGGACCACCAGGATAAAAGCAGTCCTAGACTTTTGTTATATTTCACACAAAGCCTGTTCAACGAGCTGCCGTGAACTCTCAATGACTACCTGTATCACGTAGGTGGTCAGAGTAACGTTTTACCAAATTCGGCTTCGAAACACGAGGATCCATATATATTTCATTAGCCCAATAGCACGCGGACTTCTACATGCAATCAACACCTCAACACCTCAACACTGAAAGCAAAGTAAAGAGATCAGTTAAAGCCTTTTCAACGGTTATTTTGGAATCACTTTTCTGATAGACTCGAAAGAGAATTTAGCTTCGAGGGGTTGTAGAAAAGAACAGACAGCGGTCAGTGTGGACAGAAGGCTTGTGTTTACAGTCATCAGAGGAGTATCTGGGAAGAAATAGTAGTCAGGTACTGAGCAGTTGGCGTTTATCAGAAATTTTAGTTCATCTATTACTCCTTATTACATTTATGAGGAAGTTTCGAGCGAGAATCTTTTGTTCACAAGGACAACATGCCCGCCGTGACGTGTATCAACAAACAGAAATCATCAGGATCTTATTCTACTTTGAAATATATCCCAAAATGTTAGTCATCACACGTGTTTCATCGTGGCCGAACAGACTGCGAGATTATTAAACGTAAAAGCAGGTGATTTATACGTAGGAGTACATAGATCAGATTCCTTTTAAAGATTAATATCAATAGACGTCATTCTCCTAACAGATTTGTTTGCTAAGGTAATCCAATCCTTCCATTTGTACACACAATCTCAGGAAGATTGGAAGTGATGGAAAGATTGATCCATTTCCTTAACTCCTCGCAAATTCCTGGTCATTTAAAAGGAAGACGATAATCAAGAATGGCAATTCTAATAGCTCCTTATGGCCAGTGAGGGATTGATTTCTTTCTTTGGCACTGCCCCCGTTTCAGGTTGTTCCTCGGTTTTACTCAAGAAAACTGGGACGTTGTCAGTTTATTCTCGATCTCATAAATTTTACCAAATGAACGTTTGGATTTTCTAAAATCCATATTTTCTCTAAATTTAATATAACTTAAAATAAAAAGTTTCCACAGATAAAATATTCTGGAACTATTTCCAAAGCTTGTATGAATATACTGTATATGCCTTCTTCAGCTGCTTCTGCTCCTATGGTGACGTATATTTACATTTGGGTGTTTCAGTATTCCTCCCTCAAATTAAAACCACTGTCAGATAATACATAACATTTGTATTCAACTTCCTATGTGTCTTGTCGACTGTTTTATATCTTTAAGACATGACTCCTGACTATCTGTGTTATCAAAATACAGGGCCACTGTTCGCTCCGTCACACCTCCCTCTTGACCCGAATACCTTCACCAGACACGCAAATCTTTTAGCACAAATGTTTCACCTTCTACACCACATATCTCTCAGTGATATGGCAACACTTTATATCGCCTTACACAGTGTGAAGCCCAACCTCACCACACTATGCACACACACACACACACACACTGTGGTGGTCGTGCACACACTGTAGGGCAGACATACTGTACAATGTACATGCATACACATCCTACCGCCACCCAAGTGTGCAGCAACACCACACCACACTACGCACACACCCTACCACTCTACATAGTTTGCACACGCACATACACACGCATAAATACACCCACACACACACACACACACAACAACAACACACAAGCAAGGCACGCACACAAACGTACGCACGCAGGACCTTCCTTACAGGTGTAGCACCACACCACACCACATCACACTAACCTGCACCATATCCTTCCGCCTCACCTCTAACACAATCCAATTTTAAGGAAGAAAATAACAGTGATATATGTTAACATTTAGGTCTCCTTCATAAATCAAATAAACAATAAGAGAGTAGCTTGTTTCCCCAATACAAAACATTTCACTTGTTTTGTGTGTGAGAGCGAGGAGTAAAGGTGAACACGCCGGGACACTGAGCACTCATAATGTTTCCTCGAGACGTGTTAAGTCACAGGAAAAGGTTTGTAAGATCTCGGGTGTTAGTTTCTGTGTACGGCGTCATTCTGTGTTCACATGTCTAGTTGTGTCAGATATAATGGTGAAATACGGTCTCTTGGTGCCCAGACTGGCCAAGGTGACGAGCGAGCGACCAACAGTAAAGATTTACGTGCGAGTAACTTGTGTTTCTGTATTCGAGTAATTTAGATGTGGAAGGTGAGGCTGAAGTGGTGGGGGTGGGGGGGCAGGGGGTCATGTAGGGAAGGAGAGACCTACTAAATTTGATTCTCTTGCGTAAGACAAGTTGCACGTGACCCAAGTTGTTTGTTGTTGCTTATATAAATCTTTATTTTTATTTTGACTCGGGGTGTGTCACCCCATACACCCGCCTGCTCGAACCACTATGGTTGCCTTCAGAACAATATTACAAGTCTTCATAAAATTTTCTCAACTCGTCGCGAAACTTGGCATCCGGGCAAGAACTCTGTATTAAATAAGGCTTTTAGGGTCACTGTGTGTACGATAAAACGAAACCATTTCTTCACGTGCGTAACCGAAGTTCAACGTCGTAGTCGTAGAGCGTTAACAAAGTTGAGGGAGCAGGTGGTCGCGTGCAACACTGTCACACAGTACAGTACCCTGGAGTGGTTGCTGGTGTGTTAGGATATGCTTGAGCAGCCCATCTGCCGATCACTCTGTCAACTGCGTTAGTCAGCTCTATGAACCTTCACGTTGTTCTAGTGTTGTGTTGTAGAGGTGGTAGCACAATGGTGGTGAGTTCTTCACACGTCAAGGTTATGAATGCTTAGTCAGGTCACATAACTGAATCAAATGTCAGTTTTTCGTTATCCGGTTTTGCTGAAAGTGCAACCAGATTAAATTATGATTATTGTTTATGAAATGTAACAACAGTGATAGACATATAGCCTTTTAAAACCAGATATTCCTGGGATATGTTCGAGTACGAAGGAGATACACATTCTACCCAACAAATGTTAATGGCGTTCCGGGGTAAAATGCCTCGGGAAATATAAATAAACATAATCATTTCCTTCTGATCACTGACACAAGGAGATATTATGTCATGTTAGTTACAGTACATAACATTAGAACATAAGAATGGAGGAAACTGCAGCGGGCCTATTCCCATACTGGGCAGTCCCGTTTACACCCAACCCTATTGCTCATATAAGCATCCAACCTATGTTTGAAGCTATTCAGCGTATTCGAGTTAATGATGATATTTGGTAACTTGTTCCATTCATCCACAACTCTGTTTCCAAACCAGTGTTTACCTATTTCACGCCTAAATCTAAATTTGTCTAATTTAAAACCATTGTTACGAGTTCGCTCCTGGTTGGATAGTTTGAGTACCTTTGTAATGTCCCTTTGTTTAGCCCTTGACTTCCACTTATACACCCTCTATCAGGTCGCCCCTCGCTCTACGTCTCTCGAGGGAGTGCAAATTAAGGTGTTTTAACCTGTCTCTATACTCAAGGTTCCTAATGCCCGATTAGTCTTGTCATTCTCCTCTGAATTCTTTCCAATGATTCTATATCCATCCTGTAATACGGTGACCAGAACTGAACTGCAATCCAGGTGTGGTCTCACAAGATCAAGATACAGTTTTAGGATGACCTCACTAGTCTTTAACTAACACTCCTTTGTGAACCCAAGTACTTTATTAGCCTTGTTATGAGCAAACACATTGTTTACTTGGCTTAAGGTTCCTACTTATCATTACTCCTAAATCTCTCTCGCAGTCGGATTTCTATGGCATCGTTGTTCATCTGGTATCTGGTTTCCCTGTTTACATCTCCTATACTGAGTACTTTACATATGTCCACGTTGAATTTCATCTGCCATTTTTCCGACCACTGAAAATTTGTTTAGATCTTCCTGTAGTTTTGCTGAGTCCTCGTCAGATTTAATAACACGTCCTATTTTAGGGTCATCAGCAAATTTACTTATGTTGCTGTCTGTGCCGATATCTATGTCGTTTATGTATACTAGATCAGGGGTCCGCATCGTTTACACAGAAATTGGCCACATTACAAACGAGAAATCAACGATCGACCGCAGACATCACTTAGTGTAATGATGTAATATGTATTAAATTCATCAAAACAAAACCTGAAATTGGTCATTAAGAGTATAAGAAAACAGAACGCAAGAATGAAGGAAACTGCAGCGGGCCTATTTGGCCCAAACTGAGCTGGCCTATTTACCCCCATAGCTCATGTATCCGTCCAACCTATACTAGAAGCTACACAGCATGATAGATTTAATGCTGAAGTTTAGTAACTTGTTCCACTCATCCACTACTCTATTTCCAAACCAATGTATATCTATCTCGCGCCTGAATCTAAATTTGTCTAATTTAAAACCATTGTTACGAGTTCGTTCTTGGTTGGATAATAAGTACTTTTGTTAGATTACTTTGTTTAACCCTGACTTCCATTTATACATCTCAGTCATATCACCCCTCGCTTTACTACTCTCGATGGAGAGCAAATTCAAATGCTTTAATCTGTCTCTATATTCAAGGTTCCTAATGCCCGGATTAGTCTTGGCATCCGCCTCCGTATACTTCTAAGTATTCGATATACATTCTGTAGTACGGTGACCAAAATTGAACTCCATAGTCAAGTGAGGTCTCATAAGCGCAAGATATAGTTTTTGGATAACCTCGTTAGTCTTGTAACTAACACTTTGTTAGCCTTGTTTCGAACAAATACGCACTCTTGTTTTGGCTTAAGATTCCTACTTATCACTACCCTAAATCTTTCTCACAGTCAGATTTCTCTATATCAACGTTGTTCATCTGATATATGGGTTTTCTGTTTACATCTCCTAGCGCCCTAGACTAAGTACTTTACATTTGTCCACATTTAATTTCATCTGCCATTTTTTAGACCATGAGAAATTTTTGGCGGGGATCTTCCTGTAGTTTTGCAGAGTCCTCGTCACATTTAATTACACACCTGATTTTAGTGTCGTTAGCAAATTTACTTATTGTTGCTGTCTACGCCAATATCTATGTCGTTTATGTATATAATAAAAAAATGGCCCACGCATTGAGCTGGGGAACTCCACTAGTGACGTTACCCCAATCAGATATAGTGCCATTAATGCTGACTCTCTGTTTCCTGCCCTGTAACCACGCCCTAATCCTCTTGAATATCTCCAATCCACGAGCCTCCACTTTACGAATTAGTCTTCGTGGGGGACCCAGTTGAAGGCTTTGCTAAAGTCGAGGAAAACCACATCATAATCGTCTGTCATCCACTGATTCGAAAACAGTTGAAAGAATGTTAATAGATTTGTCAGACATGAATGCCTACTTGTGAAGCCATGCTGGGAATCATTGATCAATTTGTGTTTTCGATGTGATTTCGAATAGAGTTTGAAATTATGCTTCCAATAATTTGGCTACAATTGATTTTAACAAAATTGGATGGCAACTTGAGGATTCTACTCTACCTCCCGTTTTGAAAATCGGTATCACATTCGTTATCCTCCAGGATTCTGGTACTACACCCGTTTTTAATGACATGTTAACAAGTTTATGAGCATACTAAGTTCTTCCTTACATTCCTTTAATGCTCAAGCAAATATCTCGTCGGGACCCCGCGACATAGGCTTTAGTTTATCTATTTGTTTACTAACATCGTTACTCGTCACTACTCGCTTAATCTATTTTCTCCACTCTCTCTGTAGATAGTCGGTGCCTCGGGTATCATGTTTCAATTTTCGGTTGTGATAACTTATGAAAAATATGCAAGTGCAGCGTACTTAATATTGGAAGAACAAATACTGTCAATGTATACAGCCTTAACAACATCACCCTTGAGAAGTCGACTTGTGAAAGAGACCTAGGGTACTTGTAAGCCCGGACCTACGGCCCAGAAAACAGTGCGTTAATGTACGAAATAAGGCAAACAGAGTATTGGGTTTATATCTAGAAGTGTAAGTAATAAGAGTGCAGAGGTCTTATTGCAAATATATTTTGCGCTAGTCAGGCCGCACCTCAATTATGCGGTTCAGTTCTGGTGCCCTTATTATAGAATGGATATCAATTCACGAGCTTCGGTGCAGCGAAGAATGACGAAAATGATTCGGGACTTAGACACCTTCCATATCAGGATAGGTTAAAGAAACTAAACCTGCATTCCTAGAAAGACGAAGAGTGGGAGATATGATAGATATTTAAGTGGGTGAAAGGAATCAATAAAGGGATATAGTTAAGTTCTTATAATATCCGAGTGGGATAGGACTTAAGTTGGATAAGTTTAGGTTTAGGAGGGAGATAGGAAGGAACTGGTTCTACAAATAGGGTGGTGGACGAGTGGAACAAGCTTAGCAACTTTGTAGTAAGTGATGGAACGCTGGAAAGTTTCAAAGGAGGCTGGATAGATTCGTGGATGATAGAGAGTGGTAGTAACTCTCGACAGGAGCTGTCATGCACAGGCCAACCGGCCTATTGCAGACTCCTTATTTTCTTATGTTTCTTATGTTCTTATTACCAAACATGATATTGTCCATCCTGTCAACTATATCCCCACCCCAGCTCCTGGCACACACACTCTCACCCTATTTCTGTCTTTAACACAGAAATCTTGATCTAGAGTGCCATATGAGAATTCCCAACAATTAGGTTTTGTACCTTCCTTGTCAGCCTTGTCCTTGACTATGTTACCGTCCACTTCGTAAACCAAAGTACTAAACAAATCAATCATATATACAGACAAGTAATGCTAATCAGAGTCCCCAAAGTGACCCACAAACTCCCAGTAAAACCCGATGATCCACGCACAGATATATAGAACTCACAAACAATATTTATCCAAAAGTGTTTGAGAACGTTTCATCATTTGCTTAATCAGATCGGTGTGCACAGCCATGCCATGCGAGATTAGGTGTTTGCTGCATCAACTGTTCAAACAGCTTTATCTTACCTTATCAGCTTATTAAGCCACTCATCACATATTTTGGACCCCGCCGACCGCAAATAGAAATTTCTTGCCGCATGTGTGTGTGTGTGTGTGTGTGTGTGTGTGTGTGTGTGTGTGTGTGTTTGACCACTCCAGTACGGATGATGCAAGAATCATTAAACTTGGTATGTCTGTTATAGCCTCTTCAAGTCAATACGCAAATGCCATTTCTTGCAAATCTCTACTATAGGCGTGCATGGTACGAACCTTGCCCAAATGCAGACTACTCAGCAACTCAGACCTCCATTCCTTAATGAGAACTATGAACACTGAATTAACTAAAGTCAGGACCTGGGTAATACGTAATAAACTGACCCTAAATCTTGAGAAAACCACTACACGATCTTTCACAGAAGAAAAACTTACCTCAGACTTGAAACCCCTGTACCTTGGTAATTTAGTCCTCAAACGCGAACAAAATACTAAATTCCTCGGAGTTATTGTTGATGAAACTTAACTGGGAACCACATACAAGCCATACACAGTAAAATCAATAAACAGTGCGGTATCAAGTATCACTCTCGACAGTCACTCACTCTCACAGCAATGAAAGAAATCTATCATGATCTTGTTTACCAACACCTGATACACTGTCACACACTATGGGGGCCTCTGGCTCTTCAAAACACAATCTCTGGTTACTGCACAAAGAGAGTTGTACGGACAATGACCTACTTGAAAAAACAGATCACACAAACGAAAAATTTGCTATATTGAAATTTTTAAAATTCGAAGACATTAACACTTACTGCTGTGCCTCTTTGTTTACAAATCTATCAATCACTTGTGACAATAATTACTTCCAGTTCCGGAATAATCAGAGATACAACTTAAGGCACCCAGAGCTACTAAGACCACCCCATGCGCTCCTCTCAGTCCCAGACCTCCATAAAATATCATCGTGTGAAGGTGTGGAACAACTTACCTCCACCCATCCGAGCAAAGACTACGCTCCCTTCCTTTAAATCATCTCTAAAAATATCTATTATCGAAGTATTAATATTTCTTGTAACACTTACTATATTTACAGTACCTGCTTTTATTGTACCACCAAATCCGTTTTATCGGAAATTATCATGTAAATAAATAAGTAATTACCATTGCAATACACATAATTGCCAACATAATCCTGACAGCTCTGTCCTCTTGTTCAACCTTATTACTGCACAGCAGGTTGTACTGCTCCCCAATAATACTTATGTTTAAATTCCACTCTAATTTATATGTATATGTGTGCGTGTATGTATTGTGTGTATGTGTGTGTATATATATATATATATATATATATATATATATATATATATATATATATATATATATATATATATATATATATATATATATATATATATATATATATATATGTATGTGTATATGTGTATATATGTATAGGATGTGTATATGTATGTATAAATAAAAATAAAAAAAATAAATAATAAAATAAATAAATATTGAAGTGATAACCGTGGTAACACTATGAGATGTTCTTATTACTACCATGCTATTGTACTATTCCAGATGATACTTAATGTTACATAATACTTCCTTGAGATAAATGTATATATATATCAGGTAACTCAAAGAGAGCTCAGGTTCTCAACTGGCTCAGCCATGTTAATATTGTTATTATTATCCTCTGTATCTGTATTTTCTGGCTAAATAAACTGTTACAATTCACAGTAGTTGTGTGAGAAAGTGAGAACAGGCAGGATCTAATCCTCACTCACTAATACTCTCCACCATTACAAGTTGTTCTGTACACCGCTTCCTTCATCCTGGTGCAGTATATAAGTTGTAAAGTGTTTGGTGTTGTTGACATAATTTCTTCAGTAAACATTTCACGTGGCGGGGTGTTGACGTCCGTGTTACCAGTCTGACTATTATCATATTAATTAAACTGGTTTTTTATCTTAGGTACAAGATATAATAAAATAGTATGATGCATGGACAAATTATGAACTTAAAATAAATATTATGACTTTCTTATATGATCTTAGGTTAATTTCAATGGATAAAGAAACAGGAGGTACCTAAGGTATGTGACGAGCGATGCGTTATGGTAATGTCTGTCTGTCACGTGTCACAGTAGCTAGTGACTACATCCTACAGCAACACTCACCAGTTGTGATGATGTATGACTCACGGTGTTTAGTTATTTCTATGTTCTATAAAAACACGATTTTTGGAAATATTTCTTTGAACATCGTCACCATTGTACGGCAAATAGTTGAACACGACACTAAGCCGAGTCACAAGAGACGCTAGTGGACTGCCTACTGCTGAGGAGAGATTCAAGGAGGAAGGTCTTTTATCACGCCCAGGGTAGACTCAGTAATAATAATAATAATAATAATAATAATAAAATAATTTTCCTCCTCTTATTCCTTCCTCTTCTTCCGGGAAGGGGCCATGTCCCACACTGCTCTGCCCTTACAATCCTCTTCAATCCGTCCTTTCCATCCATCCTCCGCTCTCTACCTCCACTTCGCATCCATATTCCGTTATCCTTCTCCACTCGGTCATCCATTTCCCGCTATCCTCCCCCACTTGTCATCCATCCTCCACTCAGTCATCCATCGCTCCTCCAGAGTCACCCATCCTCCACTCAGTCGTCCATCCTCCACTATGCTCCTCCACTTGCCATCCATTCTTCATTACGCTCCCTAACTTGTCATCCATCCTCCACTCAGTCATCCATCCTTCACTCAGTCATCCATCCCCACTATGCCCCTCCAGTTGCCATCCAGTTTTCACTATGCTCTCCCACTTGTCATACATTCTCAACTCAGGCATCCACCCTCCTCTATATGCTCACCCACTTCATCAATCCTACGACACTTGTCATTCTCCTCCCTCAGACCTTAAGGGGTATGTATTCGCTGACACCTGTTATGGACATGATAATGACTGGAGGATCATTTGTGTCATTATATTAAACAAAATGAAAGACAAACCGAGTGGAAATTATAGACAAACTCAGAGCAAATTCAAGAAAAATCCGTCCAATTCCACAAAACATAAAACAGTATGTAACTGACTCTTAACAACAGAAGAAAGAAAAGTAATGCAATAATGCAAATGTCAATTTTTATAAATTACATTGGAATATTCTGCAACGAAAATGAAAAACAAAAATTTCCAGAACTCTCAAGAAGAATGAAGTAGCAGAAAATTATTGACGTACTGTAATGCTCAATATAAGTGCGTTGATTTAACCCCTCGAGTACAATAAAACTTTTAACTAAACACTCAGGGGATATATTACCGTACTCAGGGTTAATATGTCTTAATGGACTACTTCATGGTACTTAGGGGTTAATATATACATATACGGTATATGCAAGTAGTATTTATCATTCTCTAATTAAAAATACATGGAAATATTCAAAAACGAATCTCAAAATGGCCAGCGATCTAGTTACATTTTCTATGTCTATCATGAAATTTACGTATTTTTAGTATTATGGTTTACGATAATCAAATAAAGTGGAAGACATACATTTCCTAGGCTGCAGCACTATATTATTTTACTATATTTTTTCTGCTAAATATGAGCCTATGATCAAACGAGAATCTATAAGTAAGGTTAGCGAAAATACTTCAAAGATTTACGCAAGTTAAAAAGCGACGAACGGAAAATATAGTACGATATTATAAATATCGACGAAAACTTAAATATAACTTTAAATAAAATTATCAGCACATATTGTTATTAACTACATTGACGTTTTGCTCACAATTTCACAGCATTATTAAGAAAAAACAGCACATGACATGTATTTGTAGGTGAAAAATAAAGGCATGAAAATATCCACCAGACTGGTGCTGGGTGATATTGGGCCGAGAAATTAAAATCCTTGGCCATATTTTGGTGTAGATTTAGTTGACTAGGAAATGACTTTAGGCAGGGGTTCTTCTCAACCGGGGAATTCCCCCAGGAATTCAGGTTTTCAGGAACTTAATTCGGGAGCAAGAGATATGTTCGATGAAAATCAATCACAGAATTTTGGCCCTTGATGTGCGATTCCTACCCAAAGGTGGCAGAAAGAGCTATCTGTGCATTGCTTCCGTTTGTGTCGACATATCTTTGTGAGTCAGGCTTTTCAACTCTGTTGCAAATTAAAAGGAAGCAACGTAGTAGATTAGAGGTAGAAAATGACCTGCGTTGTGCCCTTTCACGCACTCCTCCGCGTATCCCAGAATTGGCGAAGAAAAAACAATCACAGGTTTCTCATTGACTGTAATCTTCATCTGAATAAAATTAATTACAAATTTACAATATCCTGGTATTCTATTGAACTTTTTGTTTATTGCATTATGCTTCAGTTTGGTCTGTTAAGTAATTCATTATAAATATAAAAACTATTTTACTTTACTTTTATTCAGTTTTATAAATCCATCAACATTTTAATTGGCATTTAATTTGTAAAACTCCACTATAAAAATAATCCTTGTAAAATTGTAAATGTATATGTACTAATATGTGTAGGTTATGTATATAAGCTACTGTGCCAGTAGCAACCCTGTATATAAGCTACTGTGCCAGTAGCATTATATATATCACATTAGCAACACTGCACGTTATGTGGCATTGCCGGGCTGCCATATGGCAAGGCAGCCTCAGTCTGACTGTGAGCCGTGCATGGCACGCAGAGTCACCACTTGTATTTCTCTCATCCATAATAAACGGACTTCAGTGTTACGGTGTTTCCCTACCCATCACTGCATTCCTCAGGGAACACTTGTAACCACCAATATGGAAAAAATAAAGTTTTCAGTATTATATGCATATTATTTGGAATGCACTTTTGGGGCAGACAATCTTGGAAAGGAGGAATGACATTCTGACATATGGTGAAAGGGTGCATGGGGCAAACAAGGTTGAGAACCGCTGACTTAAGGAGTCTAATTCAAGATTCAATGCACCTTTTTAAATAAGGCATCAGCCAGGCACAGATGTCCCCACAAAGCCAGTCAAAATAGAGGAAGAGTGGAATAGTCGAAGAGATTATGGTACTATTGCGTTTAAACATTCCACATTCCTACAACTAATCTATTATCATATTCAAATAAGACGTCTAATTATACGATCATTTTCATCTATTACATTACCGTCGCAAATGTATAATAACGGAGATAGCAAATTCAAAATTTTATCGATTTTCTTCCATTAATCTCCGCCATTTATCGCCCACCTCACCTCTCACACTGCGTGTCTCCTGCGTGTCTCCTTCAGAAATCATCACGCGCATGATGCGTTCCGTACACGTCACGCGACCAATCAAAACGTTTTTTCAACCAATTAAAATGATTTTGGGTTTAATTCGAGGTATTTTAGCCCAATCAAAATCGATTTTTTATTTGGGTCTCATATTTCGAAATTCAACTTCATTTCCGACCATGGAAGTCTGCGATGGTGTCACTGAAATTATATGGAGCTGATTGAGAGTTTTGGGGAAAAAAAACGAAGAAACTGTAGCATTTTTCGATCGCATGGTGTTCTTCCAACCTCAGTAAAGTGTTTTAAGTGCAAGACTGAATGTAAATATCGCAAGGAACAACATATGTGGCGTTGTGTAAGAATCTCAGAATCCAACGACGAACAAGAACCTGGCCAATAAGGTAAGAAATAGGTGATTCCATCATATGGTGAGAGTCAGTTAGGTTAGGTTAGGTTTCGTTTTTGTTTTTCTAGTGGTTTTTGGGTGTATTTTTATTTGCTTAGCTCATTAATTTTTTTCGAAAAATCCATCGAAAAAAAATCGATAAAAACCTCAATTTCACGGAAATGAAGTTCATATTGGTCTAAAACACACAAATACCAGAAAAATATATTTTGACTTTCTAACAGATGGGAGGTGGAAGTGCAAATTTACCGAGATTATAATATGGTGGAAGACTTGGATTGTAAAGGTTCATAGTGTTTGAAAAGACACGATTATATAAAGAGTTCCAACTCTCAGGAGTGGTGGAGAGAAGCAGCTTCACAATGACCCAACGTTGAAAACAGTTTCACAGTTTCTATGTGACAAAGTGGCTTGTTGGATATTGCCTGGCCTGAGAATGGTTGCTGCCATATCCAAGAAGCAGAAACTTAACATCTAACGAGAGAGGGAACCAACAGTGCGGAGAAGGAGTGATTCAAGCTTTGTTCATAAAGTGAGAATTAATAAGATATATATATTATTATTATTATTATTATTATTATTATTATATTTTCGCCCTCCAGGCCCTAATGTGGGTCAGTGACCTGTGCCAGGGTTAACCGTAAAAAAAAATACTATAAGTAGGTATGGGGACAGAGCATCCCAGGTATGATGGCAATACTCCATACAGGAACGACTCTGCCCTCCATATAGCTGGAAAAGTTGTTCAGAAGAGTTTTCGATATTCAAGTCCAAATTTGAGAAAATATTAGAAATAAGATGAAACTGAAATTGAGAAAGAGAAGTACCAAGTCGATTTAACGTAAGAGTGAACTGTGTTACCAGCTGAGGAGAAAAGCTCTTTGGTGTAACTAAAAAAGAGGAGAGAAAGAAGCCCTGAGGAACACAGCATCTAACAAGGAAAAGAAGAAGAAGAGATTGTTCCATAAACGACAATAATATTGAATGAGCAGAGATTTAACTAGAGATGAGAAGCTTGTGTCAGATTCACAGGTTTTGAAATACCAAGGCCAACAACATCACATTCTTCAAACTTTTTAGAAAGGAGGCCCATATATGTAAGTATATCGTTAGTAACTCTTGCTCAGCGGAATTGAAATTGAATTTTGGAATTTTACCGTGGACAGCAGCTAGTTTATTGTGCACCCTATACTCATCCTGTGAGCAGTAGCGCAAAAATGATTACAGAGTAGAGGCCACAAGGGTGTTAATCAAACCTCAGTGTATTATGGCACTGAGTGTTACATAGTATTTCAGTACATTGTTTGTTTAAGTCGGTACATAGAATTTTGATAAAGTACTAGATATGAAGTGTGGATACATCGTTAGTATATCAGCTATCTTGCCATCAGAGATAATATGCTGTGCTATTGCGTACACAGTGTGCCTGGATCTATCCCTAAAAGTTCTATTTTTTTCACAGTTGGAGAGTGTGGCCATATGTCTGGCCGCACACTTTACATTAGTTTTGTTCACATCTACCTGAGGGGCATACTGCAAGAGGTACTTATGTCGTAACCTTTGTCTAGCGGTTACAACATCTTGTAATCTAGTGATCTTGTTACTTGCTCCATATACGAGTACATGTTTTACTTGATACACCTCTTCATGATAAACAATGAATTGACAAGTGCCTGTTTGGACTTGTGTACTTGCTAAATTTCATCAACAAGTTCTTTTCTGATTACAGTTTTAAGGTTCTGTTTGACAGTCCTTGATTGTATTCAACATTGTCATTGTTGGACGCGAGTTTAGCTAAGGCTCAACTCTATCATGTTCACTGATTCCTATGTAGAGGGAGCCACAGCAGCTTGATCCTGATACTCCCGTTAACATGACACACATATTTGTTTCTGGCTTCAGAGACAAGCGGGTGAGTTTAGGAATCAAGAGCAAGTAGTCAGTTATGATGGGACTGTCTGTGGCAGAGTCTTCAACAAGTTTCAGGGGTGTGAGCATGGCAAATAGTTTAATTTGTAAAGTGGATGATCAGTTATTAATTGTAGCTCCTTTCGCTATTACATTACCATTGGGCTGAGTCACAAAGAGCACTCAACTTTCCCACAGACAGTAAAGAGAGCCGTCAGTGTAGAATCAGTGGTTCCCAACCTTTTGTACTCGAGATCCTTTCTCAAAACCTCGAAACACATGCGACCCCCCTGCCATCAGCCATTTCAGTTTTATATTTTTCTGAGAAGGAAAGGGAAGAAAGAGAAAACAATATCCACCGACACAACATTATGTTGTGTGTTCTAGGTTACTGGCATATCAGCGAAATGAAAGTTTTGGAATGTTCCTGCTGATGTACTAAGTTCTTCTCCCAAGCCAAGTTCTCCCAAGGCTTCTCGGACCCCTAGCCAACCCTCCGCGACCCCTGAGGTCGCACTGTAAATGGTCTGTATGATGATATTTTCAATCTGTATGTTATGTAAGTGTTCAAGAGTTCTCACTTTGGCAGTGTGTTGGAGATAAGAGATACGGGTTATGTGTGGTCATTCGAAGGAACTGTCCGCCAGGGTGGCAGGAAGCGCCTCTGTGCCTCAGCTGTGTAGCAATAGTTTGGATCCATTTAGATTCACCAGTTTCATGTAGTGCTCACATGGGACAGCCTAAAATAACTCAAGGAGTTTTATTTTGGAATTTTTCGTTGCTCGCGGAAAGCGTAACGGCATTGGTGATCAGAGATAGGACAAAGAAATTTAATATGTTTAAGGAAAAAATGAGGACATTAGAGATAAGGAAAGATTCATGGTGTAGAGACAAGGCTGCTTGCCATTATGGTGTTACGGACTCTTATTTTCTTATCGCTTCAAAGGTTGAATCTTACAGAATTTGAGAAAGGTTTCTCTGACTTTGGTCTTCAGTTGAGGGGAAGTAGAGGAAGTTATCATCTCTGGGATACTGTTTAAGCTTTAATGACCAATCACGTAGGAGGAAGTTGTGTCATGCTCGGTGATTTCAGAGGAATCATTAACTTTTATGAGGAGGTTTATAGCCTGTGGACGGGTTGCATGTAAACGTGCTGCTCTTGGACGGCTGCTTGTGGACAGGTTGCTGTTGGACGGGCTACATGTAGACGGCTGCTTGTAGACGGTCTGCTTGTGGATGGACTGCTTCTGGACGGGCTGCTTTGTGGGATGGTCTGCATTAGGACAGTCTGCTTTTGGACGGCTACTAGTGGACGGGTTGCTTGTGGACGGCTGCTCTGTAGACGGGCTGCCTGTAGACGGGCTGCTTGTGGACGAGCTGCTTGTGGACAGGCTGCTTGTGGACGGGCTGCTTGTGGACGGGTGTTTGTAGACGGGCTGGTTGTAGAGGGGATGTTTGTAGATGGGCTGCTTGTGGACGGGCTGCCTGTGGACGGGCTGCCTGTAGACGGGCTGCCTGTAGACGGGCTGCTTTGTGGACGGGCTGCTTGTGGACAGGCTGCTTGTGGACGGGCTGGTGGACGGCTGCTTGTAGAGGAGATGTTTGTAGACGGGCTATTTGTCTTGGTGTGCTGCCGTGTTCTGGTGAAGGCTGCCTGGAAAGATACGGTTGGGAGGGTGTTGCCCGAAGCCACTTATGGGGGTTGTTGTCAGTTGTTCTCTTTGGGTGTGTCCGGTAGACCAAGTACTGATCTAAGCTGCTCCTGTGTTGACATAACCTGCCAACATTATTGAGCATCTATCCCTGGCACACGCAGGGTATACACCTTGAATCCTCCCGTCACCTCGCTTCTTCTGAGTCAAGTCTGGCTATTTGGAACAGTTCAGCCACTGCCAAGATTCGGGGATGATTTTCCGTGAGTGTTCGTCCTCAGTAAAGAGAGAGGGAAAAAAAAAACAAAACAAAACAGTAAGCGTCTGTTTTCCCGGAAGAGGGTACTGGAGGGGTATGGTGAAGGTTTATGGGGCCTGTTAAACCACACACGCACTCGCCCTAATTTGCAACCCACCCTTGCAATATCCGCTTGTATGCAATAAGTCATGGATTTCTATAGATACGTACATACTGTACATATATTTTATTTGTTTTGTATATATATATATATATATATATATATATATATATATATATATATATATATATATATATATATATATATATATATATATATATATATATATATATATATGTGTGTGTGTGTGTGTGTGTGTGTGTGTGTGTTGTCCACTACCATTACCACCTTCCTGAGTACGACTACTACAGACGAAAGAATCCATAACATTTTCTTAAATGCAAGAGAACTTAATACTTCACTTCACAATGATATAACTCCACCAATGTGATGACTGAGATTCAACATGGCTGCCTCAAGTAACGGTGTCGAACGTGTCAGCAAGATACACACTACTGAAGCAACACCGAGCTACATCGAGCGAGGAGTCAGACTCTCTGGGTGCCTCTACAGCTCTCTAGACTCATAACACCCCACCCCCACACTGATTCCTGCATCCACCTCCCTGCCTCACCTCTCACCTGCTTCCTCCTCCCTTTCCTGAACTCCTCGTTGACTATGGGTCGTCTCCTCGCCTCCCACAGGTATAATGAACCACACTTGTCCTACGAGAAGTGGCTCTTGCCTGTGGCGTAGTTTCATAGACCGAGTGTTCGCTTGGTGTGTGGGTTTTGACGGGGCTGGCTGGGTATCTTTCTTGCTATTCTTGAGTTTCCTGGTTAATTATGAACTATAGGCTGGACAATTTCTTCACTGGTAGCCAAGTATTCCTGTGTTATGAAGGAGTCTGCAATTGGTCATATATTCCTAAATCTGATCTTTTCCTCGCCTAGTGACTAGCCATGAATTTCCAGTGTTGGCCTTTATGTTCTTGATGTTCATTGTTCTAGCTCATTTCAAGGTCGATCAGGTCCAGATGTTGTTTGAACTGGTCAGGTATCCCCAGGCTAGGAGAGGTGCTCCAGGTAAACCCCTAAGGCAGGAGCTTCTATGAATGAGTAAGGTCGCCCAAGGACGACTTGGATATATTTTTATGACGAGGTCTCCCTGGTATTTAGCCAAAGTTTCTGGGGTTGTACAGTTATGTACTCCGTGGGTGTTGACTTTCCCTTAGTGGCTGAAGGGCCAACTTGGGGGCACAGTGTCCCTGCGGTTGTCAGAACTGCCTAGTGTGACTTTTGTAAACTTAGCAAAATATGTATGATGTGTTTTTTCTGTGAGTGGGTTTGCAATGATTAAATAATAAAAAAACATTCCGTGAAAACTAACGCGAACCTGAAATAAACTTTAAATACTCAGACAATACGCCCGAAAACAAAACATACTGAGTTGAGTGAAGGAAGATGTGGTGAAGTAATCTAGTGTGCTGGTGACTGTCTTGCTTGTATGTGTGTGGAGAGAACACGACAAACTATTTTATTCTCACAATTAGAAAACGTCTGAGAAAGAATTTGTTTCAGAGTTGAGTGCAACAAAGAAGCCTCTCGGTTTCAATGCAATCTTGTAAATTAGAAATGTCTTCCCACGTCGTGGCTGACAGTTGTTTTGACAAGGTTCGCGCACCCCAGACCATTAAATGAGGATTATTAAAAATAAGAAACTAATTTTAAATAACAAAATTCAAATTTCAATCGAATGTAAACACCAGAACGATAATAAACTTTCATCTAATGATTTTATATACATAAATGAGCTTTAAATTAATCTAGTTTTGCTGAGCATAAAGTTCTTTCAAACACTGAACGAATTGAAATACAACTAAGAGAACATAAACTTATATGTTTTATACTGTATAAAGAGGTGAACTACAGGTATTGGAGGGAGGAAGGTGGTGGTGGTGGTGGAAGTCTACACCTGACACCCTAGTTAAGAGGTAAATAATAATAATAATAATAATAATAATAATAATAATAATAATAATAAAAATAATAATAATAATAATAATAATAATAATAATAATAATAATAATAATAATAATAATTAACGGTTTATTGAAAAAGTTCTGAAGTCTCAGCCCGAAGGCTGCAAATACACATTGGACACAAATGACTTATTGTCCAGGACTCGTGTTCCTACTATGACAACATACAACAGTGACTGAGGCAATATACAACACTGACTGGCGCAACATATGACAGTGACTAAGAAACGTTTAAGCACTTCAAACAAAATAGATCATTAATTGGTTGCATGTGCAACTCAGCGACTGTGTTGAGTGTTGATTACATCAGTACTAGTTGTGGGTGTCAACAAGGGCGTACAACCTACTAGTTATCCCAGGAAGTGTTTCTCGACAACATAATTACTGAGTATTCCAGATAATCCCAAAGTGGAATCTTTACAGGAGTTAATTCACTCCTTGGAATTGCAATGAAATACTTGGTGATACACATTTAATTAGTGTAGGTGATTTTGTTGTCCAGGTAATACGACATCAGTTCTCGAAGACAATTAGTAATTTTGTAACTTTGAAGGAAACAACAAAGGAACGATCTGAATTGCGTGTAGATGCCTTCATGCCTTCTGCCAAATCTAACTTGCTTCTTGCTTATAACAACATATAGTACAACATATTGCGAGGTAACTGTATTTACTTCGTGGAAAGTTGCAATACCGACCAACAGCATCTCCTCCAGGATGTGATGTTTGAGACAAGGAGAATGTATTCCTGTCACATATAATAAGACAACAAAGGCAATGAAAATAAGTTTTAAGATTCACCATGTGTCAGTGTAAGGCCCCGAGCAGCCCCGAGCATAAGGTAGGTTGGACGCAGGTCATGATTGACTACGCGACTCAATGTATTCCCAGGTATTAAATGGAACCAGGCTGACGCAAACACCCACCTCGTGAGCTGTATATCAAGGTGGTGAGTCATGACTCTGAACACACCTGAAAACACCTTTAATTATACAGTTACATATATTGCTGGTAACAATGTAGACCTCGCTTGTCTTTACAGTAGAATAACGAGTATATGTGACCTATTGATGATGACTTCCAGTTTAAGATGTATTAGTAAAGAAACATCGAGAAAAATTAATAGGTTTACCTTCTAGTTAAGTTTATAACCATTTATAGTAAGACTTTCTCCAACTTCCATGATGCTTTGTGACCATGACTTATCAGTTTTGGAAGAACTCATTTAGATAAAGACGAACACAGCTCCGATCATGTTTTCTTTCCTCGAATACTTAGGTTTTTAATGTCAATAATATTTAATTATACATCTTTCTTGTTCTCAGGAAGTGTGTTATGGTACAATGCGTCTCTTCCGTGCTAAGGCAACATATAATGCATAAAATTGTAACAATTGACACAACTGTCTTACATAATTTAATAACTTTCAGGAATATGTTTGAATCTTTATCATATTTAACTGAACTTGTAGGTTATGTGTAAGTTACTATAGAGATCAATGAAACACTCGTTTTTTATGCAGCACTAAACATATAAAATCTTAATATTTACTGTTTTCATAAAATCTATGGTGGTGTTTTTATTTAATTCTTATATTTAGTATTACTTATCACAAACATCTGAATTACTTTGTGGCATAAATTTGCGTAAGTTGAGCTACACTTTTTTACATAATTTATCACTAAATCTGCAACACATATCTATAGAATAGTTAGACATGAACGCCCGCTTGTGAAGCCATGTTGGGAATCATTGATCAACAGCCTTCTCCAGGTGATTTCGAATAGAGTTTGAAATGATTGCTTCCAGTAATTTGCCTACAATTGATGTTAGACTGATTGGACGGTAGTTATAGGATAGTGATCTATCTCCCTTCTTGAAAATCGGTATTACATTCGCTATCCTCCAGGATTCTGGTACTACCTGCTTTTAGGGCATGTTAAACAACTTTGCTAGGGCATACTAAGCTCTTCCACATTCCTTTAATACTCTAGCAAAGATCTCATCCGGACCTGGTGACTTATTAGGCTTTAATTTGTCTATTTGCTTACTAACATCGTTACTATTCACTACTATCTTGCTTAATTTATTTTCTTCGCTATCTATGTAGAGTCGGTGCCTTTGGGTATCATGTTTAAATTTTCGGTGCTGAAAACTGTTGAAAAATATTTATTCAGATTATCGCTCATTTCTCCGTCGTTATCAGTTTGCTCGCGGTATCTGACCGTATTGGTCCAATCTTTCCTCGTGTTTTAGTTTGACACATTTGATAGAATCCTTGGGGTTTGCCTTCGCCTCCTTGCTACCTTCAGTTCATTATTCCTCTTGGCTTTTCTTATCTCGGTCTTAACCCTACTGGCCAATACCTTATAATAATCTCGGAGTAAACTTCCCACGATTTATTCTCCTACCTATAGCCTTCCTTTGCCCAATAATATTCTTTAGATAATTATTTATCCATTTCGGGTCATTGCTATTTGATCTGGAGTTTTCTGTATGGTATGTTCTGCCTTTGCATTAAGTAACTCATTATTTAAATTGTTGTGGAACTCAGCAACCTCAGATCTCGTTATCAGGTCTCCCGGTAAGGTGAGGTCGCCTGTAAAAGAGAGGAAGTGAAGCAACACTCCGGTGAAGAAAGGGAAGAGAGATTATCAACTAAAGGAGGAGAGTTAATTAGACGAAATGCCTTTGATTCCACCGTATCTAACAGTTGGACAGAAGAAGAGCCACCCCAGATATGAGAACATAAGAACATAAGAATGGAGGAAACTGCAGCGGGCCTATTGGCCCATACTGTGCAGTCCCATTTACATCCATCCTATGTTTGAAGCTATCCATCGTATTCGAGTCAATAATGATGTTCGGTAACTTGTTCCATTCTCCACTGCTCTATTTCGAAACCAATGTTTACCTATTTCGCGTCTAAATCTAAATTTGTCTAATTTAGCAGTACTCCAAGTTAGGACGAATGAATCCTCCTCAACTTGAATCTACTGCTCAGGAGTGAAGTAGCTACGGCATCTGTACAGCATTCACAGCTTTCGGGAGGCAGTTTAGCAATGTTGAGGAGGCGTGGCTTCCATGACATATTAGAGAAATGGTGAGGCCTAGCATATCTATTTTAGAATTTGGCAAAATGATTGCATCCTGAAATGTGATTGCTGGGAGATCATCTATTTTGGAAATGTAATTGGTAAATACTGTGTTTTATTACTATTGAATTTAACCAAGTTTCTACCTTCCCATTCGGAGATGCTGCAGATCCGCATTGATAGAAGTAATGATATCAGCTCTAGAAGCATATCTAGTTTGTGAATTAGGGGAAGGGAAAATGTGAAGAAGTAGAATCATCAGCGTAAGAATGGATAGAATTTGTCGTAGTGTGAAGTAAGTCTTTGATAAAACGAAGGAAGAGAGTTGGTGAAAGAACAGAACCCTGTGGGACACCACTATTGGTAGAGAAAGAGCGAAGACAGATCCCTCGACAACAACTGCCGTGGATCGGTTCTCAAGGAAGCTAGAAATTAGAGAACAAAGTGGGAGAGAAATCATAAGAGGGAAGTTTAGAAAGCAAGACTTGTGCCATACCCTGTCGAATGCTTTGAAGATGTTGAGGACCACGACGAAAGATCCCCTATTCCTAGAGGATGACCAAAGATGGGTGTAGTAGGAAAGCAGATCACCAGTAGATCTCGCCTGGCGAAAGCCATACTGGTGATCCGACAAAGAAAAGGCGTTCAAGGTGACAGAAAATGAGTTTAAGATAGTTTCAAAATCTTAGAGAGGGATAAGAAGTTAGGGCAATGGAGCGATAGTTAGAGGGTTGGAATGGTCACCCTTCTTCGGGATGGGCTGAACAAGGCATGCTTCCAAGAAGAAGAAATATTGGGTTTTTGAGGCAAAGGCGAAAGAGGCATGCAAGCACAGGGGCCAGAATTTCAGCACACTCCTCCTCAAACACGAGAGGGTATTCTGTTCGGTTCATGCCTTACTTAGATACATACACTAATGGGTATATGCTTTGGGGTATATACTAAAGGGCACTAAGGCACTACCTCACCACATACCCGTATGAGAGCAAAATAAACATGAGAAAACTGTAAGAACCGAGTTGTTCATCCTTACAGTAAACACCTGTGGGAAGTTTGGTATTAATGCCATTCTTTAAGATCTACTACAGTAGTATAGTTATGATAAATTTCAAGTGACCACTCGTTAATATTCCAGTATGATGTTTCCTCTGTGTGGGTGTGTGTGTGTGTGTAATAATATTAATAGCAATAAACAATTAACGGTTTATTGAAAAGTTCGGCAGCCTGAAGATATACAGTGGACAAAATGACTTATTACATACAAAGACATGGGGGGGGGTAACCAAAGCTTTCATTAAAGAAAGGAAAAGGAC
The DNA here is from genome assembly GCF_018991925.1 of Homarus americanus. Taxonomy (NCBI): domain Eukaryota; kingdom Metazoa; phylum Arthropoda; class Malacostraca; order Decapoda; family Nephropidae; genus Homarus; species Homarus americanus. Next base: position 41,739 of record NW_024743606.1, read on the forward strand.
ATACAATGAACATACAGATTAATGTTTACAGTGGAGGTCACGTAGATCACATGTGCTGAAGTGTTGAATAACAACCAAGTAGTGTAGTAATTCCCCACAGATGGTGCTATGAGACCTGACGTGGTTGTAATTCCTCACAGATGGTGTTATGAGGGACGCTGACATGGTGTAGTTCCCTCACAGATGGTTTTATGAAGGAAACCTCACATGATGCTGTAGCAACTCATTCACTACGTGGTCTCGTAGCGTCATGGGGCACCACGTGGCCTGGTGTCAAAGACCTCACCCAATCAAGTGATGTACAGTCAGGTGTGGTCCCAGGCCTCTATGGTGGACAGATTAACACATCGGTGCTTGTTGGGTCTCATGGGCAGTTATCACTGGGTACCTGGGACCTCATGTGTGAAGGATTCTTGGGTACAACTCTCAGCTATTACTGTTACGTCGTTTTCACTCAAGCGCGCTACCACTGTTCAACACTGATTCCATTCCTTAACGAAATGAAATAGTAACTTCTGGTGAGAACTTGGTGATATTCCGGTGGGAGGAGGGTTCAGGGGAAGGAGTTAGGT
>NW_024743607.1:0-15787 GCF_018991925.1 Homarus americanus
GAGGCAGCATTCATTTGTTCTAATATAGCGGTGGTCACCAAGAGGCAGCAGTTATTTGTCCTGACAGCGGTGGTCACCAGCAGGAGCAGTCATTTGTCCTGACACAACTGTGGTCACCAGGAGGCAGCAGTCCTTTGTCCTGATATAGTGGTGGTCACCAGGAGGCAGCAGTCATTTGTTCTGACACAGCGGTGGTCACTAGGAGGCAGCAGTCCTTTGTCCTGATACAGTGGTGGTCACCAGGAAGCAGCCGTCATATGTTCTGACACAGAGGTGGTCACCAGGAGGCAACAGACATTTGTTCTGATACAGCGGCAGTCACCAAGAGGCAGCAGTCATTTGTTCTGATACAGCGGTGGTCACCAGGAGGCAGCAGTCATTTGTCCTGAAACAGTGGTGGTCACCAGGAGGCAGCAGTCATTTGTTCTGACACAGCGGTGGTCACGAGGAGACAGCAGTCATTTGTTCTGACACAGCGGTGGTCACGAGGAGGCAGCAGTCATTTGTCCTGAAACAGCGGTGGTCACCAGGAGGCAGCAGTCATTTGTTCTGACACAGCGGTGGTCACCAGGATGCACCAGTCATTTGTTCTGATACAGCGCTGGTCACCAGAGGGCAGCAGTCATATGTTCTGATACAGCGGTGGTTACCAGGAGGCACCAGTAATTTGTTCTGACACAGCAGTGGTCACCAAGAGGCAGTAGTCATTTGTTCTGACACAGTGGTGGTCACCAGGAGGCAGTAGTCATTTGCTCTGACACAGCGGTGGTCACCAGGCGGCAGCATTCAATTGTCCTAACACAGTGGTGGTCACCAGGAGGCAGCAGTCATTTGGTCTGACACAGAGATGGTGACCAGGAGGCAGCAGTCCTTTGTCATGATACAGTGGTGGTCACCAGGAAGCAGCCGTCATATGTTCTGACACAGAGGTGGTCATCTGGAGGCAGCCGTCATTTGTTCTGATACAGTGGCGGTCACCAAGAGGCAGCAGTCATTTGTTCTGACACAGCGGTGGTCACCAGGAGGCAGCAGTCCTTTGTCCTGATACAGCAGTGGTCACCAGGAGGCAGCAGTCATTTGTTCTGACACAGCAGTGGTCACCAGGAGGCAGCAGTCATTTGTTCTGATACATCGGTGGTCACGAGGAGGCCCCATTCATTTGTTCTAATACAGCGGTGGTCACCAAGAGGCAGTAGTTATTTGTCCTGACAGCGGTGGTCACCAGCAGGAGCAGTCATTTGTCCTGACACAGCTGTGGTCACCAGGAGGCAGCAGTCATTGGTCATGACACAGTGGCGGTCACCAAGAGGCAGCAGTCATTTGTCCTGACACAATTGGTGGTCACCAGGAGGCAGCAATCATTTGTCCTGACACAGTGGTGGTCACCAAGAGGCAGCAGTCATTTGTTCCCTGTATCACAGTGGTGGGTCACCAGGGAGGCAGCAGTCATTTGTTCTGACACAGCGGTGGTCACGAGGAGGCAGCAGTCATTTGTTCTGGACACAGTGGTGGTCAAGAGGGAGGCAACAGTCATTGGTCATGACACAGTGGTGGTCACCAGGAAGCAGCCGTCAAATGTTCTGGACACAGCAGTGGTCAACAGGAGGCACCAGTCATTTGTTCTGGATACAGCGTGTCACCAGGAGGCAGCAGCAGTCATTTGTTCTGATACAGCGGCAGTCACCAGGAGGCAGCAGTCATTTGTTCTGGATACAGCGCGGTGGAACAGGAGGCAGTCCTTTTGTCATGATACAGTGGTATGTCACCAGGAGGCAGCAGTCATTTGTTCTGATACAGCGGTGGTCACAGAGGAGGCCCTATTCATTTGTTCTAATACAGTGGTGGTCACCAAGAGGCAGTAGTTATTTGTCCTGACAGCGGTGGTCACCAGCAGGAGCAGTCATTTGTCCTGACAGCGGTGGTCACCAGGAGGAGCAGTCATTTGTTCTGATACAGCGGTGTTCACCAGGAGGCAGCATTCATTTGTTCTAATACAGCGGTGGTCACGAGGAGGCAGCAGTCATTTGATCTGACACAGTGGTGGTCACGAGGAGGCAGCAGTCATTAGTCATGACACAGTAGGTCACCAGGAAGCAGCCGTCAAATGTTCTGACACAGCGGTGGTCACCAGGAGGCACCAGTCATTTGTTCTGATACAGCTGTGGTCAGCAGGAGGCAGCGCTCCTTTGTCCTGATATAATGGTGGTCACCAGGAGGCAGCAGTCATTTGGTCTGACACAGCGATGGTAACCAGGAGGCAGCAGTCCTTTGTCATGATACAGTGGTGGTCACCAGGAGGCAGCAGTCATTTGTTCTGATACAGCGGTGGTCACGAGGAGGCCCCATTCATTTGTTCTAATACAGTGGTGGTCACCAAGAGGCAGTAGTTATTTGTCCTTACAGCGGTGGTCACCAGCAGGAGCAGTCATTTGTCCTGACAGCGGTGGTCACCAGGAGGAGCAGTCATTTGTCCTGACACAGCTGTGGTCAGCAGGAGGCAGCGCTCCTTTGTCCTGATATAGTGGTGGTCACCAGGAGGTAGCAGTCATTTGGTCTGACACAGCGATGGTGACCAGGAGGCAGCAGTCCTTTGTCATGATACAGTGGTGGTCACCAGGAGGCAGTAGTCATTTGTTCTGATACAGCGGTGGTCACGAGGAGGCCCCATTCATTTGTTCTAATACAGTGGTGGTCACCAAGAGGCAGTAGTTATTTGTCCTGACAGCGGTGGTCACCAGCAGGAGCAGTCATTTGTCCTGACACAGCTGTGGTCACCAGGAGGCAGCAGTCCTTTGTCCTAATATAGTGGTGGTCACCAGGAGGCAGCAGTCATTTGTTCTGATAGAGTGGTGGTAACCAGGAGGCAGCAGTCATTTCTTTTGACACAGTGGTGGTCACCAGGAGGCAGTAGTCATTTCTTCTGACACAGCGGTGGTCACGAGGAGGCAGCAGTCATTTGTCCTGACACAGTGGTGGTCACCAGGAGGCACCAGTCATTTGTTCTGTCACAGTGGTGGTCACCAGGAGGCAGCAGTCATTTGTTCTGACACAGTGTTGGTCACTAGGAGGCAGTAGTCATTTGTTCTAACACAGCGGTGGTCACGAGGAGGCAGCAGTCATTTATCCTGACACAGTGGTGGTCACCAGGAGGCAGCAGTCATTTGTTCTCATAGAGTGGTGGTCACCAGGAGGCAGCAGTCATTTGTTCTGACACAGTGGTGGTCACCAGGAGGCAGTAGTCCTTTGTTCTGACACAGCGGTGGTCATGAGGAGGCAGCAGTCATTGTCCTGACACAATGGTGGTCACCAGGAGGCACCAGTCATTTGTTCTGATATATGGTGGTCACCAGAGGCAGGAGTCATTTGTTCTGACACAGCGGTGGTCACCAGGAGGCAGCAGCTCACGTTGTCGCGACACAGCGGTGGGCACCCAGGAGGCAGTAAAGTCATTTGTTCTGACACAGCGGTGGTCACCAGGCGGCAGCATTCATTTGTCCTAACACAGTGGTGGTCACCAGGAGGCAGCAGTCATTTGGTCTGACACAGCGATGGTGACCAGGAGGCAACAGTCCTTTGTCATGATACAGTGGTGGTCACCAGGAGGCAGCAGTCATTTGTTCTGACACTGCGGTGGTTACCAAGAGGCAGCAGTCATTTGTTCTGACACAGCGGTGGTCACTAGGAGGCAGCAGTCATTTGTCCTGAAACAGTGGTGGTCACCAGGAGGCAGCAGTCATTTGTTCTGCCACAGCGGTGGTCACGAGGAGGCAGCAGTCATTTGTTCTGACACAGCGGTGGTCACCAAGAGGCAGCAGTTATTTGTCCTGACAGCGGAGGTCACCAGCAGGAGCAGTCATTTGTCCTGACACAGATGTGGTCACCAGCAGGAGCAGTCATTTGTCCTGACACAGATGTGGTCACCAGGAGGCAGCAGTCCTTTGTCCTAATATAGTGGTGGTCACCAGGAGGCAGCAGTCATTTGTCCCTGGGACACAGCGGTGGTCACTAGGAGGCAGCAGTCCTTTGTCCTGATACAGTGGTGGTCACCAGGAAGCAGCCGTCATATGTTCTGACACAGAGGTGGTCACCAGGAGGCAACAGACATTTGTTCTGATACAGCGGCGGTCACCAGGAGGCAGCAGTCATTTGTTCTGATACAGCGGTGGTCACCAGGAGGCAGCAGTCATTTTCCCTGAAACAGTGGTGGTCACCAGGAGGCAGCAGTCATTTGTTCTGACACAGCGGTGGTCACGAGGAGGCAGCAGTCATTTGTTCTGACACAGCGGTGGTCACGAGGAGGCAGCAGTCATTTGTCCTGAAACAGCTGTGGTCACCAGGAGGCAGCAGTCATTTGTTCTGACAAAGCGGTGGTCACCAGGATGCACCAGTCATTTGTTCTGATAAAGCGCTGGTCAGCAGAGGGCAGCAGTCATATGTTCTGTTAAAGCGGTGGTTACCAGGAGGCACCAGTAATTTGTTCTGACACAGCAGTGGTCACCAAGAGGCAGTAGTCATTTGTTCTGACACAGTGGTGGTCACCAGGAGGCAGTAGTCATTTGTTCTGACACAGCGGTGGTCACCAGGCGGCACCATTCATTTGTCCTAACACAGTGGTGGTCACCAGGAGGCAGCAGTCATTTGGTCTGACACAGCGATGGTGACCAGGAGGCAGCAGTCCTTTGTCATGATACAGTGGTGGTCACCAGGAAGCAGCCGTCATATGTTCTGACACAGAGGTGGTCACCAGGAGGCAGCCGTCATTTGTTCTGATACAGCGGCGGTCACCAAGAGGCAGCAGTCATTTGTTCTGACACAGCGGTGGTCACGAGGAGGCAGCAGTCATTTGTCCTGAAACAGCAGTGGTCACCAGGAGGCAGCAGTCATTTGTTCTGACACAGCGGTGGTCACCAGGAGGCACCAGTCATTTGTTCTGACACAGCGGTGGTCACGAGGAGGCAGCAGTCATTTGTCCTGACACAGTGGTGGTCACCAGGAGGCACCAGTCATTTGTTCTGTCACAGTGTTGGTCACCAGGAGGCAGCAGTCATTTGTTCTGACACAGTGGTGGTCACCAGGAGGCAGTAGTCATTTGTTCTGACACAGCGGTGGTCACCAGGAGGCAGCATTCATTTGTCCTGACACAGTGGTGGTCACTAGGAGGCAGCAGTTATTTGGTCTGACACAGCGATGGTGACCAGGTGGTAGCAATCCTTTGTCCTCGTACAGTGGTGGTCACCAGGAGGCAGCAGTCATATGTTCTGACACAGCGGTGGTCACCAGGAGGCAGCAGTCATTTGTTCTGACACCGCTAAGGTTACCAGGATGCAGCAGTCATTTGTCCTGACACAGCGGTGGTCCCCAGGAGGCATCAGTCATTTGTACTGACACAGCTGTGGTCACCAGGAGGTAGCAGTCATTTGTCCTGACACAGTGGTGGTCACCAGGAGGCAGCAGTCATTTGTCCTGACACAGTGGTGGTCACCAGGAGGCAGCAGTCATTTGTTCTGATAGAGTGGTGGTCACCAGGAGGCAGCAGTCATTTGTTCTGACACAGTGGTGGTAACAAGGAGGCAGTAGTCATTTGTTCTGACACAGTGTTGGTCACCAGGAGGCAGTAGTCATTTGTTTTCACACTGCGGTGGTCACCAGGAGGCAGCAGTCATTTGGCCTGAAAGAGTGGTGGCCACCAGGAGGCAGCAGCCATTTGTCTGAAAGGTGGTCGTCAGGAGGCAGCAGAGTCATTTGTTCTACACAGTGGTGTCACCAGGAGGCAGCAGTCATTTGTACTGACACAGCGGTAGTCACCAGGGGAGGCAGCAGAAGCCATTTGTCCTGATACAGTGGTGGGTTACCAGGAGGCAGGTCATTTGTTCTGACAGTGGTGGTCACCAGTAGGCAGCAGTCATTTGTTCTGATACAGCGGTGGACACCAGGAGGCAGCATTCATTTGTTCTAGTACAGCGGTGGTCACCAAGAGGCAGCAGTTATTTGTCCTGACAACGGTGGTCACCAGCAGGAGCAGTCATTTGTCCTGACACAGCTGTGGTCAGCAGGAGGCAGCAGTCCTTTGTCCTGATATAGTCGTGGTCACCTGGAGGCAGCAGTCATTTGTTCTGATAGAGTGGTGGTAACCAGGAGGCAGCAGTCATTTGTTCTGACACAGTGGTGGTCACCAGGAGGCAGTAGTCATTTGTTCTGACACAGCGGTGGTCACGAGGAGGCAGCAGTCATTTGTTCTGTCACAGTGGTGGTCACCAGGAAGCAGCAGTCATTTGTCCTGACACAGTGGTGGTTCCCAGGAGGCAGAAATCATATGTTCTGACACAGTGGTGGTCACCAGGAGGCAGTAGTCATTTGTTCTGACACAGTGGTGGTCACAAGGAGGCAGCAGTGTTTTGTTCTGATACAGTGGTGGTCACCAGGAGGCAGCAGTCATTTGTTCTGACACAGCGGTGGTCACCAGGAGGCAGCAGTCATTTGTTCTGACACAGTGGTGTTCACGAGGAGGCAGCAGTCATTTGTTCTGTCAAAGTGGTGGTCACCAGGAGGTAGCATTCATTTGTTCTGACACAATGGTGGTCACAAGGAGGCAGCAGTCATTTGTTCTAACACAGTGGTGGTCACTTGGAGGCAGCATTCATTTGTTCTGACACAGTGGTGGTCCCCAGGAGGCAGTAGTCATTTGTTCTGACACAGCGGTGGTCACCAGGAGGCAGCAGTCATTTGTTCTGACACAGTGGTGGTCACCAGGAGGCAGCAGTCATTTGTTCTGACACAGTGATGGTCACCAGGAGGCAGTAGTCATTTGTTCTGATACCTCGGTGGTCACGAGGAGGCAGCAGACATTTGTCCTGACACAGTGGTGGTCACCAGGAGGCAGCAGTCATTTGTTCTGATAGAGTGGTGGTCACCAGGAGGCAACAGTCATTTGTTCTGACACAGTGGTGGTCACCAGGAGGCAGTAGTCATTTGTTCTGACACAGTGGTGGTCACGAGGAGGCAGCAGTCATTGTCCTGACACAGTGGTGGTCACCAGGAGGCAGCAGTCATTTGTTCTGACACAGTGGTGGTCACCAGGAGGCAGTAGTCATTTGTTCTTACACAGCGGTGGTCACCAGGAGGCAGCAGTCATTTGTCCTGAAACAGTGGTGGTCACCAGGTGGCAGCAGTCATTTGCTCTGACACATCGGTGGTCACGAGGAGGCAGCAGTCATTTGTTCTGACACAGCGGTGGTCACGAGGAGGCAGCAGTCATTTGTCCTGACAGAGCGGTGGTCACCACGAGGCAGCAGTCATTTTTTTTGACACAGTGGTGGTCACCAGAGGCAGCAATCATTTGTCCTTACAAAGTGGTGGTCATCAGGAGGAAGTAGTCATATGTTCTGATACCTCGGTGGTCACAGGAAGCAGCAGTCATTTGTACTGACTCAGTGGTGGTCACCAGGGGAGGCAGCAGTCATTTTTTCTGAAACAGTGGTGGTCACCAGGTGGCAGCAGTCATTTGTTCTGACACAGCGGTGGTCACGAGGAGGCAGCAGTTATTTGTTCTGACACAGCGGTGGTCACGAGGAGGCAGCAGTCATTTGTCTTGACACAGCGGTGGTCACCAGGAGGCAGCAGTCATTTGTTCTGACACAGTGGTGGTCACCAGGAGGCAGCAATCATTTGTCATGACAAAGTGGTGGTCACCAGGAGGAAGCAGTCATATGTTCTGACACAGTGGTGGTCACCAGGAGGCAGCAGTCATTTGTTCTGACACAGTGGTGGTCACCAGGAGGCAGCAGTCATTTGTTCTGACATAGCGGTGGTCGCGAGGAGGCAGCAGTCATTTGTTTTGACACAGCGGTGGTCACGAGGAGGCAGCAGTCATTTGTCCTGACACAGCGGTGGTCACCAGGAGGCAGCAGTCCTTTGTCTGATATAGTGGTGGTCACCAGGAGGCAGCAGTCATTTGTTCTGACACAGTGGTGGTCACCAGGAGGCAGCAGTCATTTGTTCTGACACAGTGGTGGTCACTAGGAGGCAGTAGTCATTTGTCCTAACACAGTGGTGGTCACCAGGAGGCAGCAGTCATTTTTTCTGACACAGTGGTGGTCACGAGGAGGCAGCAGTCATTTGTTCTGACACAGTGGTGGTCACCAGGAGGCAGTAGTCATTTGTTCTGATACAGCGGTGGTCACCAGGAGGCAGCAGTCATTTGTCCTAACACAGTGGTGGTCACCAGGGGGCACCAGTCATTTGTTCTGTCACAGTGGTGGTCACCAGGAGGCAGTAGTCATTTGTTCTGACACAGCGGTAGTCACCAGGAGGCAGCAGTCATTTGTCCTGACACAGTGGTGGTCACCAGGAGGCAGCAGTCATTTGTTCTGACACAGCGGTGGTCACGAGGAGGCATCAGTCATTTGTTCTGACTCAGCGGTGGTCATGAGGAGGCAGCAGTCATTTGTTCTGACACAGCGGAGGTCACGAGGAGGCAGCAGTCATTTGCCCTGACACAGCGGTGGTCACCAGGAGGCAGCAGTCATTTGTTCTGACACAGTGGTGGTCACCAGGAGGCAGCAGTCATTTGTACTGACACAGTGGTGGTCACCAGGAGGCAGCAGTCATTTGTTCTGATACCTCGGTGGTCACGAGGAGGCAGCAGTCATTTGTACTGACTCAGTGGTGGTCACCAGGAGGCAGCAGTCATTTGTCCTGAAAAAGTGGTGGTCACCAGGAGGCAGCAGTCATTTGTTCTGACACAGCGGTGGTCACGAGGAGGCAGCAGTCATTTGTTCTGACACAGCGGTGGTCACGAGGAGGCAGCAGTCATTTGTCGTGACACAGCGGTGGTCACTAGGAAGCAGCAGTCATTTGTTCTGACACAGTGGTGGTCACCAGGAGGCAGCAATCATTTGTCCTGACAAAGTGGTGGTCACCAGGAGGAAGCAGTCATATGTTCTGACACAGTGGTGGTCACCAGGAGGCAGCAGTCATTTGTTCTGACACAGTGGTGGTCACCAGGAGGCAGCAGTCATTTGTTCTGACACAGCGGTGCTCACGGGGAGGCAGCAGTCATTTGTTTTGACACAGCGGTGGTCACTAGGAGGCAGCAGTCATTTGTCCTGACACAGCGGTGGTCACCAGGAGGCAGCAGTCCTTTGTCCTGATATAGTGGTGGTCACCAGGAGGCAGCCGTCATATGTTCTGACACAGCGGTGGTCACCAGGAGGCAGAAGTCATTTGTCCTGATACAGCGGTGGTCACAGGGAGGCAGCAGTCCTTTGTCCTGATACAGCGGTGGTCACCAGGAGGCAGCAGTCATTTGTGCTGACACAGCAGTGGTCACCAGGAGGCAACAGTCATTTGTCCTGACACAGCGGTGGTCACCAGGAGGCAGCAGTCGCATGTTCTGACAGAGTGGTGGTCACCGGGAGGCAACAGTCATTTGTTCTGACACTGTGGTGGTCACCAGGAGGCAGCAATGTTTGTTGACACAGCGGTAGTGCAGGGGAGGGCTGCAGTCATTTGTCCTGACACAGCTGTGGTCAGCAGGAGGCAGCGCTCCTTTGTCCTGATATAGTGGTGGTCACCAGGAGGTAGCAGTCATTTGGTCTGACACAGCGATGGTGACCAGGAGGCAGCAGTCCTTTGTCATGATACAGTGGTGGTCACCAGGAGGCAGTAGTCATTTGTTCTGATACAGCGGTGGTCACGAGGAGGCCCCATTCATTTGTTCTAATACAGTGGTGGTCACCAAGAGGCAGTAGTTATTTGTCCTGACAGCGGTGGTCACCAGCAGGAGCAGTCATTTGTCCTGACACAGCTGTGGTCACCAGGAGGCAGCAGTCCTTTGTCCTGATATAGTGGTGGTCACCAGGAGGCAGCAGTCATTTGTTCTGATAGAGTGGTGGTAACCAGGAGGCAGCAGTCATTTCTTCTGACACAGTGGTGGTCACCAGGAGGCTGTAGTCATTTGTTCTGACACAGCGGTGGTCACGAGGAGGCAGCAGTCATTTGTCCTGACACAGTGGTGGTCACCAGGAGGCACCAGTCATTTGTTCTGTCACAGTGGTGGTCACCAGGAGGCAGCAGTCATTTGTTCTGACACAGTGTTGGTCACTAGGAGGCAGTAGTCATTTGTTCTAACACAGCGGTGGTCACGAGGAGGCAGCAGTCATTTATCCTGACACAGTGGTGGTCACCAGGAGGCAGCAGTCATTTGTTCTCATAGAGTGGTGGTCACCAGGAGGCAGCAGTCATTTGTTCTGACACAGTGGTGGTCACCAGGAGGCAGTAGTCCTTTGTTCTGACACAGCGGTGGTCATGAGGAGGCAGCAGTCATTGTCCTGACACAATGGTGGTCACCAGGAGGCACCAGTCATTTGTCCTGATACAGCGGTGGTCACCAGGAGGCAGCAGTCATTTGTTCTGACACAGTGGTGGTCAGCAAGAGGCAGCAGTCATTTATCCTGACACAGTGATGGTCACGAGGAGGCAGCAGTCCTTTGTCCTGATATAGTGGTAGTCGCCAGGAGGCAGCAGTCATACATTCTGACACAGCGGTGGTCAGCAGGAGGCAGCAGTCCTTTGTCCTGATACAGCGGTGGTCACCAGGAGGCAGCAGTCATTTGTTCTGACACAGCGGTGGTCACCAGGAGGCAGCAGTCATTTGTCCTGACACAATGGTAGTCACCAGGAGGCAGCAGTCATTTGTTCTGATACAGGGGTGGTCACCAGGAGGAAGCAGTCATTTGTTCTGATACAGTGGTGGTCACCAGGAGGCAGCAGTCATTTGTTCTGACACAGTGGTGGTCACCAGGAGGCAGCAGTCATTTGTTCTGACACATTGGTGGTCACCAGGAGGCAGTAGTCATTTGGTCTGATACCTCGGTGGTCACGAGGAGGCAGCAGTCATTTATCCTGACACAGTGGTGGTCACCAGGAGGCAGCAGTCATTTGTTCTCATAGAGTGGTGGTCACCAGGAGGCAGCAGTCATTTGTTCTGACACAGTGGTGGTCACCAGGAGGCAGTAGTCATTTGTTCTGACACAGCGGTGGTCATGAGGAGGCAGCAGTCATTGTCCTGACACAATGGTGGTCACCAGGAGGCACCAGTCATTTGTTCTGTCACAGTGGTGGTCACCAGGAGGCAGCAGTCATTTGCTCTGACACAGTGGTGGTCACCAGGAGGCAGTAGTCATTTGTTCTGACACAGCGGTGGTCACCAGGAGGCAGCAGTCATTTGTCCTGAAACATTGGTGGTCACCAGGAGGCAGCAGTCATTTGTTCTGACACAGCGGTGGTCACGAGGAGGCAGCAGTCATGTGTTCTGATGGCGGAGGTCACAAGGAGGCAGCAGTCATTTGTTCTGATACAGTCACCAGGAGGCAGTAGTCATTTGTTCTGTCTGGCGGTGGTCACCAGGAGGCAGCAGTCATTTGCCCTGAAACAGTGGTGGTCACCAGGAGGCAGCAGTTATTTGTTCTGACACAGTGGTGGTCACAAGGAGGCAGCAGTCATTGGTCATGACACAGTGGTGGTCACCAGGAAGCAGCCGTCATATGTTCTGACACAGCGGTGGTCACCAGGAGGCACCAGTCATTTGTTCTGATACAGCGGTGGTCACGAGGAGGCAGCAGTCATTTGTTCTGATACAGCGGCGGTCACCAGGAGGCAGCAGTCATTTGTTCTGATACAGCGGTGGTCACCAGGAGGCAGCAGTATTTTGCCCTGAAACAGTGGTGGTCACCAGGAGGCAGCAGTCATTTGTTCTGACACAGCGGTGGTCACGAGGAGGCAGCAGTCATTTGTTCTGACACAGCGGTGGTCACCAGGAGGCAGCAGTCATTTGTTCAGACACAGTGGTGGTCACCAGGAGGAGGCAATCATTTGTCGTGACAAAGTGGTCGTCACCAGGAGGAAGCAGTCATATGTTTTGACACAGTGGTGGTCACCAGGAGGCAGCAGTCATTGTTCTGACACAGTGGTGGTCACGAGGAGGCAGCAGTCATTTGTTCTGATGCAAGCGGAGGTCACAAGGAGGCAGCAGTCATTTGTTCTGATACAGCGGCGGTCACCCAGAGGCAGTAGTCATTTGTTCTAATACAGCTGGTGGTCTGGGAGGCAGCAGTCATTTGCCCTGAAGTAGTGGTGGTCACCAGGAGGCAGCAGTCATTTGTTCTGACACAGTGGTGGTCACGAGGAGGCAGCAGTCATTGGTCATGACACAGTGGTGGTCACCAGGAAGCATCCGTCATATGTTCTGACACAGCGGTGGTCACCAGGAAGCACCAGTCATTTGTTCTGATACAGCGGTGGTCACCAGTAGGCAACAGTCATTTGTTCTGATACAGCGGCGGTCACCATGAGGCAGCAGTCATTTGTTCTGATACAGCGGTGGTCACCAGGAGGCAGCAGTATTTTGCCTGAAGCAGTGGTGGTCACCAGGAGGCAGCAGTCATTTGTTCTGACACAGCAATTGGTCACGAGGAGGCAGCAGTCATTTGTTCTGACAGCGGTGGTCACCGGGCAGCAGTCATTTGTTCAGACACAGTGGTGGTCACCAGGAGGCAGCAGTCATTTGTTCTGACACAGTGGTGGTCAACAGGAGGCAGCAGTCTTTTGTTCTGAAACAGCGGTGGTCACGAGGAGGCAGCAGTCATTTGTTTTGACACAGCGGTGGTCACGAGGAGGCAGCAGTCATTTGTCCTGACACAGCTGTGGTCACCAGGAGGCAGCAGTCATTGGTCATGACACAGTGGCGGTCACCAAGAGGCAGCAGTCATTTGTCCTGACACAATTGGTGGTCACCAGGAGGCAGCAATCATTTGTCCTGACACAGTGGTGGTCACCAAGAGGCAGCAGTCATTTGTACCTGACACAGTGGTGGTCACCAAGAGGCAGCAGTCATTTGTCCTGACACAGTGGTGGTCACCAAGAGGCAGCAGTCATTTGTCCTGACAGTGGTGGTCACCAAGAGGTAGCAGTTATTTGTCCTGATATAGTGGTAGTCGCCAGGAGGCAGCAGTCATTTGTTCTGATACAGCGGTGGTCACCAGGAGGCAGCAGTCCTTTGTCCTGATACAGTGGTGGTCACCAGGAGGCAGTAGTCATTTGTTCTGATACAGCGGTGGTCACCAGGAGGAAGCAGTCAATTGTTCTGATACAGTGGCGGTCACCAGGAGGCAGCAGTCATTTGTTCTGACAGCGGTGGTCACCAGGAGGTAGCAGTCATTTGTCCTGACACAGTGGTCACCAGGAGGCAGCAGTCATTTGTCCTGACACAGCGGTGGTCACCAGGACGTAGCAGTCATTTGTTCTGACACAGCGGTGGTCACCAGCAGGTAGCAGTCATTTGTCCTGACACAGTGGTGGTCACCAGGAGGCAGCAGTCATTTGTTTTGACACAGTGGTGTTCACGAGGAGGCAGCAGTTATTTGTTCTGACACAGTGGTGGTCACCAGGAGGCAGCACAGTCATTTGTTCTGACATGATGGTGGTCTGGGAGGAGGCAATCATTTGTCCTGACAAAGTGGTGGTCACCAGGAGGAAGCAGAAATATGTTCTGACACAGTGGTGGTCACCATGAGGCAGCAGTCATTTGTTCTGACACAGTGGTAGTCACCAGGAGACAGCAGTCATTTGTTCTGACACAGCGGTGGTCACGAGGAGGCAGCAGTCATTTGTTTTGACACAGAGGTGGTCACGAGGAGACAGCAGTCATTTGTCCTGATATAGTGGTGGTCACCAGGAGGCAGCCGTCATATGTTCTGACACAGCGGTGGTCACCAGGAGGCAGCAGTCATTTGTACTGATACAGCTGTGGTCACCAGGAGGCAGCAGTCCTTTCTCCTGATACAGCGGTGAATCCTGGGAGGCAGCAGTCATTTGTTCCGCCCATGCAGGTGGTCGCCAGGAGGCAGCAGTCATTTGTTCTGACACAGTGGTGGTCACCAGGAGGCAGCAGTCATTTGTACTGACACAGCGGTGGTCACCAGGAGGCAGCAGTCATTTGTCCTGATACAGTGGTGGTCACCAGGAGGCAGCAGTCATTTGTTCTGACACAGTGGTGGTCACCAGGAGGCAGCAGTCATTTGTTCTGACACAGTGGTGGTCACCAGGAGGCAGCAGTCATTTGTCCTGACACAGCGGTGGTCACCAGGAGGCAGCATTCATTTGTTCTAATACAGCGGTGGTCACCAAGAGGCAGCAGTTATTTGTCGTGATAGCGGTGGTCACCAGCAGGAGCAGTCATAAGTCCTGACACAGCTGTGGTCACCAGGAGGCAGCAGTCCTTTGTCATGATATAGTGGTGGTCACTAGGAGGCAGCAGTCATTTGTTCAGTAGAGTGGTGGTAACCAGGAGGCAGCAGTGGTCATTTCTTCTGACACAGTGGTGGTCACCCAGGAGGCAGTAGTCATTTGTTCTGACACGGTGGTGGTCACGGAGGCAGCAGTCATTTGTCCTGACACGGTGGTGGTCACCAGGGAAGGCACCAGTCATTTGTTCTGTCACAGTGGTGTTGGTCACCAGGAGGCAGCAGTCATTTGTCAACACAGTGGTGGTCACCAGGAGGGTAGTCATTTGTTCCTAACACAGCAGTGGTCACCAGGAGGCAGCAGTCATTTGTCCTGAAACAATGGTGGTCACCAGGAGGCAGCAGTCATTTGTTCTGACACAGCGGTGGTCACGAGGAGGCAGCAGTCATTTGTTCTGACACAGAGGTGGTCACGAGGAGGCCGCAGTCATTTGTCCTGACAGCGGTGGTCACCAGGAGGCACCAGTCATTTGTTCTGATACAGCGCTGGTCACCAGAGGGCAGCAGTCATATGTTCTGATACAGCGGTGGTCACCAGGAGGCACCAGTCATTTGTTCTGACACTGCGGTGGTCACCAGGCGGCAGCATTCATTTGTCCTGACACAGTGTTGGTCACCAAGAGGCAGCAGTCATTTGGTCTGACACAGCGATGGTGACCAGGAGGCAGCAGTCCTTTGTCCTGATACAGTGGTGGTCACCAGGAGGCAGCAGTCATTTGTCCTGACACCGCGGTGGTTACCAGGAGGCAGGAGTCATTTGTTCTGACACAGCGGTCGTCACCAGGAGGCAGCAGTCATTTGTCCTGACACAGCCGTGGTCACCAGGAGGCATCAGTCATTTGTTCTGACACCACGGTGGTTGCAAGGAGGCAGCACAATTTGTTCTGACACAGCGGTGGTCAGCAGAAGGCAGCACTCATTTGTACTGACACAGCGATGGTCTCCAGGAGGCATCAGTCATTTGTACTGACACAGCGGTGGTCACGATGAGGCAGCAGTCATTTGTCCTGACACAGCGGTGGTCACCAGGAGGCAGCATTCATTTGTTCTGACACAGCGGTGGTCACGATGAGGCACCAGTCATTTGTCCTGACACAGCAGTGGTCACCAGGAGGCACCAGTCATTTGTTCTGATAGAGCGGTTGTCACCAGGAGGAGGCAATCATTTGTCCTGACAAAGTGGTGGTCACCAGGAGGAAGCAGAAATATGTTCTGACACAGTGGTGGTCACCAGGAGGCAGCAGTCATTTGTTCTAACACAGTGGTAGTCACCAGGAGACAGCAGTCATTTGTTCTGACACAGCGGTGGTCACGAGGAGGCAGCAGTCATTTGTTTTGACACAGCGGTGGTCACGAGGAGACAGCAGTCATTTGTCCTGATATAGTGGTGGTCACCAGGAGGCAGCCGTCATATGTTCTGACACAGCTGTGGTCACCAGGAGGCAGCAGTCATTTGTCCTGATACAGCTGTGGTCACCAGGAGGCAG
>NW_024743608.1:0-3745 GCF_018991925.1 Homarus americanus
TCGATCGGGGACGGTGGTATTCTCGATCAGGACTTTATACCCGATCAGGGACTTTGATATACTTGATCGGGGAACTTTGTTAAACTTGATCAGGGACTTTTGTATACTGTTCAGGCGCCTTTTGTTATATATTCGATCAGGGACTTGATATATCGTCTAGGGACTTTGTTATAATCGTCAGGACTTGTTATTCTCGATCATGGGACTTGTTATACTTTGGGATGAGTCTTGTTATACTCGATTAGGGGTTGTTATACTCGATCAGGGGACTTTGTTATTCTCGATTAGGGACTTTTGTTATACCCGTCAGGGACTTTTGGTTATACTCGATCAGGAAACTTTGTTATACTCGTTCAGGGCCTTTGTTATAATTTCTGGTTTTGTTATTCGATCAGGGCCTTTGTTATATTCTCGACCGGGGTTTGTTATAATTTCGAGGGGCCTTGTTAAACTCTTAATTGGTGTTTGTTGTGCTTTCGATCAGGGACTTTGGTTATACTTGATCAGGACTTTTTTTATGCCTGATCAGGTGTTTTGTTTTTCTTGATCAGGTGATTTTATTTATACTGGATTAGGGCCTTTTCTTAATCGTTTGGGGACTTGTTATATTGATGGGGACTTGTTATACTTGATCAGGGACTGCTATACTCGATGGTGGGGATTTTGTTATATTCATGAGGACTTTTTTTATTCTCGATAATGTGTATTTTGGTTATACCGATGAGGGCTTTTGTTATAATTTCGATGAGGGGGACTTTGTTCTACTCGATCAGGGAAATCCACGCCTGTTGAGGTATTTTGTTATATTCGATGACTGACTTTTGTTATACCTGATCACGGGACATTGTTATATGGTGAGGGGCCTTTGTTATACTCGATCAGGGGCCTTTGTTATACCCGATCAGGGACTTTTTGTTGGCTCTGATCAGTGACTTTTGTTTATACTTACAACAGGCTTGCTATACTCGATCAGGAAAGTACTCGGTGAGGGACTTTGTTATACCCGATCAGGGACCTTGTTTTACTCTCGATCAGGGGCTTTAAGTACCTTTATCTGTGGACTTTGTTATACCTGACTCAGTGCCTCATACCTGATCAGGGCCTGTTATACTCGATTAGAGACTTTGTTATACACGAATAGGGGACTTCGTTGCAATCAACGGTATGACTCTTTGTTATACCCGGTTAGGACTTTGCTTATACTCGATCAGGAAACTTGTTACACTCGATCAGGAAACTCTTTGTTATACTCGACCAGGAGTTGTTGTCTTTTGATCAGACTTTGGTTATACCATGAGGGGAATTTGTTATACTCGATCAGGGGACATTGTTATATTAGATGTACTTGATTAGGGTTTGTTATACTTTTAGTCAGGGACTTTTTGCGATTAGGGGACTTTGTTATGCTCTTCCAGGGGACTTTGCTATATACTCGATTAGGGGACTTTTGTTGGATATACTCGTGGGGGCTTTGTTATACTCTTTAGGGGACTTGTGTTATTGCCGAGTCGGGGTTGTTTGTTGTTATATCGTTCAGGGGACTTTGTTATATGATTGATCAGGGGGACTTTGTTATATGATTTAGGGGACTTTGTTATATAGATAAGGGCTTTTTGTTGCCTTGTATACTCAATGAGGGGACTTTGTTATACTCGATCAGGGGACTTTTTCTCGATTGGGGACTTTGTTTTACTCGACCGGGGACTTTGTTATACTTTAGATTAGGGGCTTTGTTATCTTGATCAGGGGACTTTGTTATACTCGGTTGAGCTTTTTGTTGCTCTCGACCGGATCTTTGTTGTGCTCGATCAGGGACTTTGTTATATACTCGATCAGGGACTGTTATACTCGATTAGGGGGATTTGTTATGCTCGATTGGGGCTTTGTTATGCGTCTAGGGGCTTTGTCTTACTCGATCAGGGACTTTGTTATATTTGATCAGGACTTTGTTTTACTCGATCAGGGGGACTTTGTTATGCCGACCAGGGGACTTTCTTTATATCTTCGTCAGGGACTTTTATTTATACTCGGTTGGGGGACTTTGTTATATATCAGGGGACTTTGTGGTTGGGTATTTTTACTCGATCAGGATTTGTTATAATCGATCAGGGGACTTTGTTATACTCGATTAGGGGACTTTGTTATACTCGATCAGGGGACTTTTGTTATAATCAATCAGGGGACTTTGTTATACTCGACCAGGGGCCTTTTTCATACTCGATTATGGGACTTTGTTTTACTCGATAAGGGGACTTTGTTATACTCGATTAGAGGACTTTTTTATACTCGACCAGGGGCCTTTGTTATACTCGATTAGAAAACTTTGTTATACTCGACCAAGATACATTGTTGTACTCGATCAGGGGACTTTGTTATATTCCACCTGGGACTTTGTTATACTCGATCAGGCGATATGTTATACTCGATCAGGGGACTTTGTTATACTCGACGAGAAGACTCTGTTATACTCGACGAGAAGACTTTGTTATACTCGATCAAGGGACTTTCTTATACTCGACCAGGGGACTTTTTTATACTTGACCAATGGACTTTGTTATACTCAATGATGGGCCTTTGTTATACTCGATCAGGGGACTTTGTTATACTCGACCAGGGGACTTTGTTATAAGCGATCAAGGGACTTTTTTATACTCGACCAGAGGACTTTGTTAAACTTGATCAGGAGATATGTTATGCTCGATCAGGGGACTTTGTTATACTCAACCAGGGGACTTTCTTAACTCAAACAGGGGACTTTGTTGTACTCGATCAGGGGACTTTGTTATACTCGATTACTGGCCTTTGTTATACTCGATGAGGGGGCTTTGTTATACTCGACAAGGGGACTTTGCTATACTCGACCAGGGGACTTTGTTATATTCGATCAGGGGACTTTGATATACTCGACCAGGAGACTTTTTTTATACTTTATCAGGGGACTTTGTCATACTCGACCAGAGGCATTTGTTATACTCGATCGAAGGAGTTTGTTATACTCGTTCAGTGGACTTTCCTATATTTGACCAATGGACTTTGCTATACTCGATGAGGGGCCTTTGTTATACTCTAATAGGGGACTTTGTTATACTCGACCAGGGGACTTTGTTATACTCGATCAGTGGACTTTGTTATACTCGACCAGAGGACTTTGTTATACTCGATCAGGGGACTTTGTTATAATCGATCAGGGGACTTTTTTATACTCGACCAGAGGACTTTGTTATACTCGACCAGGGGACTTTGTTATACTCGATCAGGGGACTTTTTTATACTCTACCAGGGGGCTTTGTTTTACTCGATTAGGGGACTTTGTTACACTCGACCAGGGGACTTTTTTATATCTGACCAATGGACTTTGTTATACTCAATGAGGGGCCTTTGTCATACTCGATCAGGGGACTTTGTTATATATTCGGCCAGGGACTTTATTATATGACCCGTGGACTTTGTTGCTTGCAATAGAGGCCTTTGTTATATTCGATGGGGGACTTTGTACCGACGAATACTTTTTTACTCGACCATAGGACTTTGTTATACTCAATCAGGATATGTTATATATATAGATGGGGACTTTAATTGCTCGATAATGGGACTTTTTATACTCGATTAGGGGCCTTTTTCGATGAGGGGGCTTTGTTATACTCGACCGGGGGTTTTGTTATACTCGAACAGGAATATGTTATACTTTTTCGATCAGGGGAGTTTGTTATACTCGATCAGGGGGTTTGAGCAATACATGTGCTAG